>NW_028124124.1:0-29408 GCF_965194825.1 Balaenoptera physalus | reverse complement strand
GGACCACAACTTTTTTATCCATTTTTCGCTTTCCTGGGATATTTAAGGTGGAATGAAGTGGAGGTCCTTTTAAACAAAGCAGCCCTAAAGTTTGGGGTGCTTGTGTCTTGCTGATTTTAATTTTCCCAATTTATACGCCCGTGAGTGGAAGTGCCCTATGCGCTCTAAGCTATGTTTTTTAGATGTTTCAGGACACACCGTACACTTCTCCAGAGTGGCTGTTGGCAATTTACATCCCGCCCATCAGCGTAGCAAGGATCTCATTTCTCCATGGCCTGTCCTGCATTTCTGGTTTTGACACTTTTTTCAGCATCGCCCTTTTGACCGATGGGAAGAGAGACTTCTTTGTAGCGCTGATTTGCCTTTCCAGGTTGCTTGGTTGGCCAAAAAGGGCGTATGCGTTCTTTCCTGAATATATTCAGGAAAAAACGCATACGCCCTTTTTGGCCAAGGGCATCATTGTCTAAGTTTTGCCGCTTTTCATGTGCTTTAAAGGCGATTCGAATCTACCTCCTGAAATCTGTTTCCTGCAATTCTGCCTTGCTTTCAAATCCTCTTCGTTGCCTTCCCTCAATATATTTGTGGACGAGAGTTATCATTTATAACTCTGCAGGTTTGTGAATTGCAGTGCCCCTGAGCTCCATTTTTCAACTCGCTTTTTTGGGAGCTGGCCGCAAAAGCGCAGGACGACATCAGGCCCTATTCTGGTTCCGGGCGGCAGGCTGAGCCTGTGGTTAATTCTTCTTCCTGATGGGAAAATAGAGTGACCTGTGCCTGTCCCAACACCTAGAGCTAGTCTCTCGTTGGCTCCCCTTCTTCCCGTTCATACTCAGGACAAATTGCAAGCTGTACGGAACAGGAGGTTAAAGGTCCTGATTCTCCAAGGAGGGAGATTGCTAGTAAAGCGGCTGGAATGGCGAACCCGAGCACAAGGAGATGAGAAATGAGGTGCGTTTTAGAAACCTTTCCCGGTCACACGGTCTACCACCTTCTGGGTTTCTCATGCATGTTTTCGATGTAGGAAGATGCCCTTGAACCTGGAGATTTGGGACCCATGCAATGGGTAACAGGCAGTAGTACTTTAAAGGCTCTGTGTTTGCTCCCCCAACCTCACCAAATCTCTCAGCTCCGAGAGTGTCCACCCTTATGTCTCATCCAGCTGTGGGTCTAGATATGGTCATTCCAGGTGGCATCACAGCGCCTGAACGAATTTTGTAAGAATTTCTCTCTCTTTCACTTTCTTTGTTTCACGGGTTTTTAAAATTAATTTATTCTTATAATGAGGTTTAGGTGCTTTTCACGGCTGTGTTTATGCCGCTTTACACCCACTTGACTCACTTTCAGAGAGATATAAATTCATAGGTTTTAAGATTCTTACTAATCAAATATATTCTTGTGCGGTGAATAGGGGGTGTTGAGTCCAGTTCACTGAGCAAGGAGTAGGTCTTTCTATTACATATTGGGTTTATGGAACGGTATCTCAGCTAATTTGAAACCCTTGTTTTATGCATAACCCCACCTCACCTTTCCCGTTAAGCAGCCATAGTGTGTTTTGTAAACGTGTGACTCTGTTTTGTTTTGTAATTCAGTTCAATTGTAGCGGTTTTTACATTCCCTCTATAAGTGATAGCTTATGATAAGTGTCTTTTTCTGTGTGACTTATTTCACTTAGAATTGTCGTACCTAAATCCACTCATCATGCTGCTACTAGCCTTATGACATTGATTTCATGGCTGAGTGATATTCCATTGTACATAAGGACCACCACTTCTTTATCCATTTTTCTCTTTCCTGGGATATTTAAGGTGTCATGAAGTGGAGGTTCTTGTCAACAGAGCAGCCCTAAACTTTGGGGTGCCTGTGTGTTGCTGATTTTAGTTTTCCCAATTTATACGCCCATTAGTTGAAGTGCCCTATGTGCTCTAAGCTGTGTTTTTTCGATGTTTCAGGACACACCGTACACTTCTCCAGAGTGGCTGTTGGCAATTTACATCCCGTCCATCAGCATAGCAAGGCTCCCATTTCTCCATGGCCTGTCCTGCATTTCTGGTTTTGACACTTTTCTCAGCATGGCCCTTTTGACCGATGAGAAGCGAGACTTCTTTGGATCGCTGATTTGCCTTTCCAGGTTGCTTGGTTGGCCAAAAAGGGCGTATGCGTTTTTTCCTGAATATATTCAGGAAAAAAACGCATACGCCCTTTTTAGCCAAGGGCATCATTGTCGACGTTTTGCCGTTTTTCATGTGCTTTAAAGGCGACTCGAATCTACCTCCTGAAATCTGTTTCCTGCAATTCTGCCTTGCTTTCAAATCCTCTTCGTTGCCTTCCCTCAATATATTTGTGGACGAGAGTTATCATTTATAACTCTGCAGGTTTGTGAATGGCAGTGCCCCTGAGCTCCATTTTTCAACTCGCTTTTTTGGGAGCTGGCCGCAAAAGCGCAGGATGGCCTCAGGCCCTATTCTGGTAACAGGTGGCAGGCTGAGCCTGTGATTAATTCTTCTTCCTGTTGGGAAAATAGAGTGACCTGTGCCTGTCCCAACACCTAGAGCCAGTCTCTCATTGGCTCCCCCTCTTCCTCTTCATACTCAGGACAAATTGCAAGCTGTACGGAACAGGAGGTTAAAGGTACTGATTCTCCAAGGAGGGAGATTGCTAGTAAAGCGGCTGGGATGGCGAACACGAGCACAAGGTGATGAGAAATTAGCTGCGTTTTAGAAACCTTTCCCGGTCACACGGTCTACCACCATCTGGGTTTCTCATGCATGTTTTCGATGTAGGAAGATGCCCTTGAACCTGGAGATTTGGGACCCATGGGATGGGTAACAGGCAGTAGTACTTTAAAGGCTCTGTGTTTGCTCACCCAACCTCACCAAATCTCTCAGCCCCGAGAGTATCCACCCTTACGTCTCATCCAGCTGTGGGTCTAGATATGGTCATTCCAGGTGGCATCACAGCCCCTGAACGAATTTTGTAAGAATTTCTCTCTCTTTCACTGTCTTTGTTTCACGGGTTTTTAAAATTAATTTATTCTTATAATGGGGTTTAGCTGCTTTTCACGGCTGTGTTTATTCCGCTTTACACCCACTTGACTCACATCCAGAGAGATATCAATACATAGGTTTTAAGATTCTTACTAGTCAGATATATTCTTTTGCGGTGAATAGGGGGTGTTGAGTCCAGTTCACTGAGCAAGGAGTACGTCTTTCTATTACATATTGGGTTTATGGAACGGTATCTCAGCTAATTGGAAACCCTTGTTTTCTGCAGCACCCCACCTCACCTTTCCCGTTAAGCAGCCATAGTGTGTTTTCTAAACGTGTGACTCTGTTCTGTTTTGTAATTCAGTTCAATTGTAGCGGTTTTTACATTCCCTCTATAAGTGATAGCTTATGATAAGTGTCTTTTTCTGTGTGACATATTTCACTTAGAATTGTCATACCTAAATCCACTCATCATGCTGCTACTAGCCTTATGACATTGATTTCATGGCTGAGTGATATTCCATTGTACATAAGGACCACCACTTCTTTATCCATTTTTCTCTTTTCTGGGATATTTAAGGTGTCATGAAGTGGAGGTTCTTGTCAACAGAGCAGCCCTAAACTTTGGGGTGCCTGTGTGTTGCTGATTTTTAGTTTTCCCAATTTATACGCCCATGAGTTGAAGTGCCCTATGCGCTCTAAGCTGTGTTTTTTCGATGTTTCAGGACACACCGTACACTTCTCCAGAGTTGCTGTTGGCAATTTACATCCCGCCCATAAGCATAGCAAGGCTCCCATTTCTCCATGGCCTGTCCTGCATTTCTGGTTTTGACACTTTTTTCAGCATGGCCCTTTTGACCGATGAGAAGCGAGACTACTTTGGAGCGCTGATTTGCCTTTCCAGGTTGCTTGGTTGGCCAAAAAGGGCGTATGCGTTTTTTCCTGAATATATTCAGGAAAAAACGCATACGCCCTTTTTGGCCAAGGGCATCATTGTCGACGTTTTGCCGTTTTTCATGTGCTTTAAAGGCGACTCGAATCTACCTCCTGAAATCTGTTTCCTGCAATTCTGCATTGCTTTCAAATCCTCTTCGTTGCCTTCCCTCAATATATTTGTGGACGAGAGTTATCATTTATAACTCTGCAGGTTTGTGAATTGCAGTGCCCCTGAGCTCCATTTTTCAACTCGCTTTTTTGGGAGCTGGCCGCAAAAGCGCAGGATGGCCTCAGGCCCTATTCTGGTTCTGGGCGGCAGGCTGAGGCTGTGGATAATTCTTCTTCCTGTTGGGAAAATAGAGTGACCTGTGCCTGTCCCAACACCTAGAGCTAATCTCTCATTGGCTCCCCCTCATCCTGTTCATCCTCAGGACAAATTGCAAGCTGTACGGAACAGGAGGTTAAAGGTGCTGATTCTCCAAGGAGGGAGATTGCTAGTAAAGCGGCTGGAATGGCGAACACGAGCACAAGGAGATGAGAAATTAGCTGCGTTTTAGAAACCTTTCCCGGTCACACGGTGTACCACCTTCTGGGTTTCTCATGCATGTTTTCGAGGTAGGAAGATGCCCTTGAACCTGGAGATTTGGGACCCATGCGATGGGTAACAGGCAGTATTACTTTAAAGGATCTGCGTTTGCTCCCCCAACCTCACCAAATCTCTCAGCCCCTAGAGTGTCCACCCTTATGTCTCATCCAGCTGTGGGTCTAGATATGGTCATTCCAGGTGGCATCACAGCCCCTGAACGAATTTTGTAAGAATTTCTCTCTCTTTCACTGTCTTTATTTCACGGGTTTTTAAAATTAATTTAGTTTTATAATGGGGTTTAGCTGCTTTTCACGGCTGTGTTTATGCCGCTTTACACCCACTTGACTCACATCCAGAGAGATATCAATACATAGGTTTTAAGATTCTTACTAATCAGATATATTCTTGTGCGGTGAATAGGGGGTGTTGAGTCCAGTTCACTGAGCAAGGAGCAGGTCTTTCTATTACATGTTGGGTTTATGGAACGGTATCTCAGCTAATTTGAAACCCTTGTTTTATGCATCACCCCACCTCACCTTTCCCGTTAAGCAGCCATAGTGTGTTTTCTAAACGTGTGACTCTGTTCTGTTTTGTAATTCAGTTCAAGTGTAGCGGTTTTTACATTCCCTGTATAAGTGATAGCTTATGATAAGTGTCTTTTTCTGCTTGACTTATTTCACTTAGATTCGTCGTACCTAAATCCACTCATCATGCTGCTACTAGCCTTATGACATTGATTTCATGGCTGAGTGATATTCCATTGTACATAAGGACCACAACTCTTTTATCCATTTTTCGCTTTCCTGGGATATTTAAGGTGGAAGGAAGTGGAGGTCCTTGTCAACAGAGCAGCCCTAAACTTTGGGGTGCTTGTGTCTTGCTGATTTTCAATTTTCCCACTTTATCCCCCCATGCGTAGAAGTGCCCTATGCTCTCTAAGCTGTGTTTTTTAGATGTTTCAGGACACACCGTACACTTCTCCAGAGTGGCTGTTGGCAATTTACATCCCGCCCATCAGTGTAGCAAGGCTCCCATTTCTCCATGGCCTGTCCTGCATTTCTGGTTTTGACACCTTTTTCAGCATGTCCCTTTTGACCGATGGGAAGCGAGACTTCTTTGTAGCGCTGATTTGCCTTTCCAGGTTGCTTGGTTGGCCAAAAAGGGCGTATGCGTTTTTTCCTGAATATATTCAGGAAAAAACGCATACGCCCTTTTTGGCCAAGGGCATCATTGTCAACGTTTTGCCGCTTTTCATGTGCTTTAAAGGCGATTCGAATCTACCTCCTGAAATCTATTTCCTGCAATTCTGCCTTGATTTCAAATCCTCTTCTTTGCCTTCCCTCAATATATTTGTGGACGAGAGTTATCATTTATAACTCTGCAGGTTTGTGAATTGCAGTGCCCTGAAGCTCCATTTTACAAGTCGCTTTTTTGGGAGTCGGCCGCAAAAGCGCAGGATGGCTTCAGGCCCTGTTCTGGTTCCGGGGGGCAGGCTGAGCCTGTGGTTAATTCTTCTTCCTGATGGGAAAATTGAGTGACCTGTGCCTGTCCCAACACCAAGAGCTAGTCTCTCATTGGTTCCCCGTCTTCCCGTTCATCCTCAGGACAAATTGCAACCTGTACGGAACAGGAGGTTAAAGGTGCTGATGCTCCAAGTAGGGAGATTGCTAGTAAAGTGGCTGGAATGGTGAACCCGAGCACAAGGAGATGAGAAATGCGGTGCGTTTTAGAAACGTTTCCCCATCACACGGTGTACCATCTTCTGGGTTTCTCATGCATGTTTTCGATGTAGGAAGATGCCCTTGAACCTGGAGATTTGGGACCCATGCGATGGGTAGCACGCAGTATTACTTTAAAGGGTCTGCGTTTGCTCACCCAACCTCACCAAACCTCTCAGCCCCAAGAGTGTCCACCCTTATGTCTCATCCAGCTGTGGGTCTAGATATGGTCAATCCAGGTTGCATCACAGCCCCTGAACGAATTGTGTAAGAATTTCTCTCTCTTTCCCTGTCTTTGTTTCATGTGTTTTTAAAAGTAATTTATTTTTATAATGGGGTTTAGCTGCTTTTCACGGCTGTGTTTAGGCCGCTTTACACCCACTTGACACACTAACAGAGAGATATCAATACATAGGTTTTAAGATTATTAGTAGTCAGATATATTCTTGTGCGGTGAATCGGGCGTGTTGAGTCCAGTTCTCTGAGCAAGGAGTAGGTCTTGTCTATTACATATTGGGTTTATGGAACGGTATCTGAGCTAATTTGAAACTCTTGTTTTATGTATCACCCCACCTCACCTTTCCCGTTAAGCAGCCATAGTGTGTTTTCTGCATGTGTGACTCTGTTCTGTTTTGTAATTCAGTTCAAGTGTAACGGTTTTTACATTCCCTCTATAAGTGACACCTTATGAGAAGTGTCCTTTTCTGTGTGACTTATTTCACTTAGAATCGTCTTACCTAAATCCACTCATCATGCTGCTACTAGCCTTATGACATTGATTTCATGGCTGAGTGATAGTCCATTGTACATAAGGACCACAACTTTTTTATCCATTTTTCGCTTTCCTGGGATATTTAAGGTGGAATGAAGTGGAGGTCCTTGTCAACAGAGCAGCCCTAAACTTTGGGGTGCTTGTGTCTTGCTGATTTTCAATTTTCCCACTTTATCCCCCCATGCGTAGAAGTGCCCTATGCTCTCTAAGCTGTGTTTTTTAGATGTTTCAGGACACACCGTACACTTCTCCAGAGTGGCTGTTGGCAATTTACATCCCGCCCATCAGTGTAGCAAGGCTCCCATTTCTCCATGGCCTGTCCTGCATTTCTGGTTTTGACACCTTTTTCAGCATGGCCCTTTGGACCGATGGGAAGCGAGACTTCTTTGTAGCGCTGATTTGCCTTTCCAGGTTGCTTGGTTGGCCAAAAAGGGCGTATGCGTTTTTTCCTGAATATATTCAGGAAAAAACGCATACGCCCTTTTTGGCCAAGGGCATCATTGTCAACGTTTTGCCGCTTTTCATGTGCTTTAAAGGCGATTCGAATCTACCTCCTGAAATCTATTTCCTGCAATTCTGCCTTGATTTCAAATCCTCTTCTTTGCCTTCCCTCAATATATTTGTGGACGAGAGTTATCATTTATAACTCTGCAGGTTTGTGAATTGCAGTGCCCTGAAGCTCCATTTTACAAGTCGCTTTTTTGGGAGTCGGCCGCAAAAGCGCAGGATGGCTTCAGGCCCTGTTCTGGTTCCGGGGGGCAGGCTGAGCCTGTGGTTAATTCTTCTTCCTGATGGGAAAATTGAGTGACCTGTGCCTGTCCCAACACCAAGAGCTAGTCTCTCATTGGTTCCCCGTCTTCCCGTTCATCCTCAGGACAAATTGCAACCTGTACGGAACAGGAGGTTAAAGGTGCTGATGCTCCAAGTAGGGAGATTGCTAGTAAAGTGGCTGGAATGGTGAACCCGAGCACAAGGAGATGAGAAATGCGGTGCGTTTTAGAAACGTTTCCCCATCACACGGTGTACCATCTTCTGGGTTTCTCATGCATGTTTTCGATGTAGGAAGATGCCCTTGAACCTGGAGATTTGGGACCCATGCGATGGGTAGCACGCAGTATTACTTTAAAGGGTCTGCGTTTGCTCACCCAACCTCACCAAACCTCTCAGCCCCAAGAGTGTCCACCCTTATGTCTCATCCAGCTGTGGGTCTAGATATGGTCAATCCAGGTTGCATCACAGCCCCTGAACGAATTGTGTAAGAATTTCTCTCTCTTTCCCTGTCTTTGTTTCATGTGTTTTTAAAAGTAATTTATTTTTATAATGGGGTTTAGCTGCTTTTCACGGCTGTGTTTAGGCCGCTTTACACCCACTTGACACACTAACAGAGAGATATCAATACATAGGTTTTAAGATTATTAGTAGTCAGATATATTCTTGTGCGGTGAATCGGGCGTGTTGAGTCCAGTTCTCTGAGCAAGGAGTAGGTCTTGTCTATTACATATTGGGTTTATGGAACGGTATCTGAGCTAATTTGAAACTCTTGTTTTATGTATCACCCCACCTCACCTTTCCCGTTAAGCAGCCATAGTGTGTTTTCTGCATGTGTGACTCTGTTCTGTTTTGTAATTCAGTTCAAGTGTAACGGTTTTTACATTCCCTCTATAAGTGACACCTTATGAGAAGTGTCCTTTTCTGTGTGACTTATTTCACTTAGAATCGTCTTACCTAAATCCACTCATCATGCTGCTACTAGCCTTATGACATTGATTTCATGGCTGAGTGATAGTCCATTGTACATAAGGACCACAACTTTTTTATCCATTTTTCGCTTTCCTGGGATATTTAAGGTGGAATGAAGTGGAGGTCCTTGTCAACAGAGCAGCCCTAAACTTTGGGGTGCTTGTGTCTTGCTGATTTTCAATTTTCCCACTTTATCCCCCCATGCGTAGAAGTGCCCTATGCTCTCTAAGCTGTGTTTTTTAGATGTTTCAGGACACACCGTACACTTCTCCAGAGTGGCTGTTGGCAATTTACATCCCGCCCATCAGTGTAGCAAGGCTCCCATTTCTCCATGGCCTGTCCTGCATTTCTGGTTTTGACACCTTTTTCAGCATGGCCCTTTGGACCGATGGGAAGCGAGACTTCTTTGTAGCGCTGATTTGCCTTTCCAGGTTGCTTGGTTGGCCAAAAAGGGCGTATGCGTTTTTTCCTGAATATATTCAGGAAAAAACGCATACGCCCTTTTTGGCCAAGGGCATCATTGTCAACGTTTTGCCGCTTTTCATGTGCTTTAAAGGCGATTCGAATCTACCTCCTGAAATCTATTTCCTGCAATTCTGCCTTGATTTCAAATCCTCTTCTTTGCCTTCCCTCAATATATTTGTGGACGAGAGTTATCATTTATAACTCTGCAGGTTTGTGAATTGCAGTGCCCTGAAGCTCCATTTTACAAGTCGCTTTTTTGGGAGTCGGCCGCAAAAGCGCAGGATGGCTTCAGGCCCTGTTCTGGTTCCGGGGGGCAGGCTGAGCCTGTGGTTAATTCTTCTTCCTGATGGGAAAATTGAGTGACCTGTGCCTGTCCCAACACCAAGAGCTAGTCTCTCATTGGTTCCCCGTCTTCCCGTTCATCCTCAGGACAAATTGCAACCTGTACGGAACAGGAGGTTAAAGGTGCTGATGCTCCAAGTAGGGAGATTGCTAGTAAAGTGGCTGGAATGGTGAACCCGAGCACAAGGAGATGAGAAATGCGGTGCGTTTTAGAAACGTTTCCCCATCACACGGTGTACCATCTTCTGGGTTTCTCATGCATGTTTTCGATGTAGGAAGATGCCCTTGAACCTGGAGATTTGGGACCCATGCGATGGGTAGCACGCAGTATTACTTTAAAGGGTCTGCGTTTGCTCACCCAACCTCACCAAACCTCTCAGCCCCAAGAGTGTCCACCCTTATGTCTCATCCAGCTGTGGGTCTAGATATGGTCAATCCAGGTTGCATCACAGCCCCTGAACGAATTGTGTAAGAATTTCTCTCTCTTTCCCTGTCTTTGTTTCATGTGTTTTTAAAAGTAATTTATTTTTATAATGGGGTTTAGCTGCTTTTCACGGCTGTGTTTAGGCCGCTTTACACCCACTTGACACACTAACAGAGAGATATCAATACATAGGTTTTAAGATTATTAGTAGTCAGATATATTCTTGTGCGGTGAATCGGGCGTGTTGAGTCCAGTTCTCTGAGCAAGGAGTAGGTCTTGTCTATTACATATTGGGTTTATGGAACGGTATCTGAGCTAATTTGAAACTCTTGTTTTATGTATCACCCCACCTCACCTTTCCCGTTAAGCAGCCATAGTGTGTTTTCTGCATGTGTGACTCTGTTCTGTTTTGTAATTCAGTTCAAGTGTAACGGTTTTTACATTCCCTCTATAAGTGACACCTTATGAGAAGTGTCCTTTTCTGTGTGACTTATTTCACTTAGAATCGTCTTACCTAAATCCACTCATCATGCTGCTACTAGCCTTATGACATTGATTTCATGGCTGAGTGATAGTCCATTGTACATAAGGACCACAACTTTTTTATCCATTTTTCGCTTTCCTGGGATATTTAAGGTGGAATGAAGTGGAGGTCCTTGTCAACAGAGCAGCCCTAAACTTTGGGGTGCTTGTGTCTTGCTGATTTTCAATTTTCCCACTTTATCCCCCCATGCGTAGAAGTGCCCTATGCTCTCTAAGCTGTGTTTTTTAGATGTTTCAGGACACACCGTACACTTCTCCAGAGTGGCTGTTGGCAATTTACATCCCGCCCATCAGTGTAGCAAGGCTCCCATTTCTCCATGGCCTGTCCTGCATTTCTGGTTTTGACACCTTTTTCAGCATGGCCCTTTGGACCGATGGGAAGCGAGACTTCTTTGTAGCGCTGATTTGCCTTTCCAGGTTGCTTGGTTGGCCAAAAAGGGCGTATGCGTTTTTTCCTGAATATATTCAGGAAAAAACGCATACGCCCTTTTTGGCCAAGGGCATCATTGTCAACGTTTTGCCGCTTTTCATGTGCTTTAAAGGCGATTCGAATCTACCTCCTGAAATCTATTTCCTGCAATTCTGCCTTGATTTCAAATCCTCTTCTTTGCCTTCCCTCAATATATTTGTGGACGAGAGTTATCATTTATAACTCTGCAGGTTTGTGAATTGCAGTGCCCTGAAGCTCCATTTTACAAGTCGCTTTTTTGGGAGTCGGCCGCAAAAGCGCAGGATGGCTTCAGGCCCTGTTCTGGTTCCGGGGGGCAGGCTGAGCCTGTGGTTAATTCTTCTTCCTGATGGGAAAATTGAGTGACCTGTGCCTGTCCCAACACCAAGAGCTAGTCTCTCATTGGTTCCCCGTCTTCCCGTTCATCCTCAGGACAAATTGCAACCTGTACGGAACAGGAGGTTAAAGGTGCTGATGCTCCAAGTAGGGAGATTGCTAGTAAAGTGGCTGGAATGGTGAACCCGAGCACAAGGAGATGAGAAATGCGGTGCGTTTTAGAAACGTTTCCCCATCACACGGTGTACCATCTTCTGGGTTTCTCATGCATGTTTTCGATGTAGGAAGATGCCCTTGAACCTGGAGATTTGGGACCCATGCGATGGGTAGCACGCAGTATTACTTTAAAGGGTCTGCGTTTGCTCACCCAACCTCACCAAACCTCTCAGCCCCAAGAGTGTCCACCCTTATGTCTCATCCAGCTGTGGGTCTAGATATGGTCAATCCAGGTTGCATCACAGCCCCTGAACGAATTGTGTAAGAATTTCTCTCTCTTTCCCTGTCTTTGTTTCATGTGTTTTTAAAAGTAATTTATTTTTATAATGGGGTTTAGCTGCTTTTCACGGCTGTGTTTAGGCCGCTTTACACCCACTTGACACACTAACAGAGAGATATCAATACATAGGTTTTAAGATTATTAGTAGTCAGATATATTCTTGTGCGGTGAATCGGGCGTGTTGAGTCCAGTTCTCTGAGCAAGGAGTAGGTCTTGTCTATTACATATTGGGTTTATGGAACGGTATCTGAGCTAATTTGAAACTCTTGTTTTATGTATCACCCCACCTCACCTTTCCCGTTAAGCAGCCATAGTGTGTTTTCTGCATGTGTGACTCTGTTCTGTTTTGTAATTCAGTTCAAGTGTAACGGTTTTTACATTCCCTCTATAAGTGACACCTTATGAGAAGTGTCCTTTTCTGTGTGACTTATTTCACTTAGAATCGTCTTACCTAAATCCACTCATCATGCTGCTACTAGCCTTATGACATTGATTTCATGGCTGAGTGATAGTCCATTGTACATAAGGACCACAACTTTTTTATCCATTTTTCGCTTTCCTGGGATATTTAAGGTGGAATGAAGTGGAGGTCCTTGTCAACAGAGCAGCCCTAAACTTTGGGGTGCTTGTGTCTTGCTGATTTTCAATTTTCCCACTTTATCCCCCCATGCGTAGAAGTGCCCTATGCTCTCTAAGCTGTGTTTTTTAGATGTTTCAGGACACACCGTACACTTCTCCAGAGTGGCTGTTGGCAATTTACATCCCGCCCATCAGTGTAGCAAGGCTCCCATTTCTCCATGGCCTGTCCTGCATTTCTGGTTTTGACACCTTTTTCAGCATGGCCCTTTGGACCGATGGGAAGCGAGACTTCTTTGTAGCGCTGATTTGCCTTTCCAGGTTGCTTGGTTGGCCAAAAAGGGCGTATGCGTTTTTTCCTGAATATATTCAGGAAAAAACGCATACGCCCTTTTTGGCCAAGGGCATCATTGTCAACGTTTTGCCGCTTTTCATGTGCTTTAAAGGCGATTCGAATCTACCTCCTGAAATCTATTTCCTGCAATTCTGCCTTGATTTCAAATCCTCTTCTTTGCCTTCCCTCAATATATTTGTGGACGAGAGTTATCATTTATAACTCTGCAGGTTTGTGAATTGCAGTGCCCTGAAGCTCCATTTTACAAGTCGCTTTTTTGGGAGTCGGCCGCAAAAGCGCAGGATGGCTTCAGGCCCTGTTCTGGTTCCGGGGGGCAGGCTGAGCCTGTGGTTAATTCTTCTTCCTGATGGGAAAATTGAGTGACCTGTGCCTGTCCCAACACCAAGAGCTAGTCTCTCATTGGTTCCCCGTCTTCCCGTTCATCCTCAGGACAAATTGCAACCTGTACGGAACAGGAGGTTAAAGGTGCTGATGCTCCAAGTAGGGAGATTGCTAGTAAAGTGGCTGGAATGGTGAACCCGAGCACAAGGAGATGAGAAATGCGGTGCGTTTTAGAAACGTTTCCCCATCACACGGTGTACCATCTTCTGGGTTTCTCATGCATGTTTTCGATGTAGGAAGATGCCCTTGAACCTGGAGATTTGGGACCCATGCGATGGGTAGCACGCAGTATTACTTTAAAGGGTCTGCGTTTGCTCACCCAACCTCACCAAACCTCTCAGCCCCAAGAGTGTCCACCCTTATGTCTCATCCAGCTGTGGGTCTAGATATGGTCAATCCAGGTTGCATCACAGCCCCTGAACGAATTGTGTAAGAATTTCTCTCTCTTTCCCTGTCTTTGTTTCATGGGTTTTTAAAAGTAATTTATTTTTATAATGGGGTTTAGCTGCTTTTCACGGCTGTGTTTAGGCCGCTTTACACACACTTGACACACTAACAGAGAGATATCAATACATAGGTTTTAAGATTATTAGTAGTCAGATATATTCTTGTGCGGTGAATCGGGCGTGTTGAGTCCAGTTCTCTGAGCAAGGAGTAGGTCTTGTCTATTACATATTGGGTTTCTGGAACGTTATCTGAGCTAATTTGAAACTCTTGTTTTATGTATCACCCCACCTCACCTTTCCCGTTAAGCAGCCATAGTGTGTTTTCTGCATGTGTGACTCTGTTCTGTTTTGTAATTCAGTTCAAGTGTAACGGTTTTTACATTCCCTCTATAAGTGACACCTTATGAGAAGTGTCCTTTTCTGTGTGACTTATTTCACTTAGAATCGTCTCATCTAAATCCACTCATCATGCTGCTACTAGCCTTATGACATTGATCTCATGGCTGAGTGATATTCCATTGTACATAAGGACCACAACTTTTTTATCCATTTTTCGCTTTCCTGGGATATTTAAGGTGGAATGAAGTGGAGGTCCTTTTAAACAAAGCAGCCCTAAAGTTTGGGGTGCTTGTGTCTTGCTGATTTTAATTTTCCCAATTTATACGCCCGTGAGTGGAAGTGCCCTATGCGCTCTAAGCTATGTTTTTTAGATGTTTCAGGACACACCGTACACTTCTCCAGAGTGGCTGTTGGCAATTTACATCCCGCCCATCAGCGTAGCAAGGATCTCATTTCTCCATGGCCTGTCCTGCATTTCTGGTTTTGACACTTTTTTCAGCATCGCCCTTTTGACCGATGGGAAGAGAGACTTCTTTGTAGCGCTGATTTGCCTTTCCAGGTTGCTTGGTTGGCCAAAAAGGGCGTATGCGTTCTTTCCTGAATATATTCAGGAAAGAACGCATACGCCCTTTTTGGCCAAGGGCATCATTGTCTAAGTTTTGCCGCTTTTCATGTGCTTTAAAGGCGATTCGAATCTACCTCCTGAAATCTGTTTCCTGCAATTCTGCCTTGCTTTCAAATCCTCTTCGTTGCCTTCCCTCAATATATTTGTGGACGAGAGTTATCATTTATAACTCTGCAGGTTTGTGAATTGCAGTGCCCCTGAGCTCCATTTTTCAACTCGCTTTTTTGGGAGCTGGCCGCAAAAGCGCAGGACGACATCAGGCCCTATTCTGGTTCCGGGCGGCAGGCTGAGCCTGTGGTTAATTCTTCTTCCTGATGGGAAAATAGAGTGACCTGTGCCTGTCCCAACACCTAGAGCTAGTCTCTCGTTGGCTCCCCTTCTTCCCGTTCATACTCAGGACAAATTGCAAGCTGTACGGAACAGGAGGTTAAAGGTCCTGATTCTCCAAGGAGGGAGATTGCTAGTAAAGCGGCTGGAATGGCGAACCCGAGCACAAGGAGATGAGAAATGAGGTGCGTTTTAGAAACCTTTCCCGGTCACACGGTCTACCACCTTCTGGGTTTCTCATGCATGTTTTCGATGTAGGAAGATGCCCTTGAACCTGGAGATTTGGGACCCATGCAATGGGTAACAGGCAGTAGTACTTTAAAGGCTCTGTGTTTGCTCCCCCAACCTCACCAAATCTCTCAGCTCCGAGAGTGTCCACCCTTATGTCTCATCCAGCTGTGGGTCTAGATATGGTCATTCCAGGTGGCATCACAGCGCCTGAACGAATTTTGTAAGAATTTCTCTCTCTTTCACTTTCTTTGTTTCACGGGTTTTTAAAATTAATTTATTCTTATAATGAGGTTTAGGTGCTTTTCACGGCTGTGTTTATGCCGCTTTACACCCACTTGACTCACTTTCAGAGAGATATAAATTCATAGGTTTTAAGATTCTTACTAATCAAATATATTCTTGTGCGGTGAATAGGGGGTGTTGAGTCCAGTTCACTGAGCAAGGAGTAGGTCTTTCTATTACATATTGGGTTTATGGAACGGTATCTCAGCTAATTTGAAACCCTTGTTTTATGCATAACCCCACCTCACCTTTCCCGTTAAGCAGCCATAGTGTGTTTTGTAAACGTGTGACTCTGTTTTGTTTTGTAATTCAGTTCAATTGTAGCGGTTTTTACATTCCCTCTATAAGTGATAGCTTATGATAAGTGTCTTTTTCTGTGTGACTTATTTCACTTAGAATTGTCGTACCTAAATCCACTCATCATGCTGCTACTAGCCTTATGACATTGATTTCATGGCTGAGTGATATTCCATTGTACATAAGGACCACCACTTCTTTATCCATTTTTCTCTTTCCTGGGATATTTAAGGTGTCATGAAGTGGAGGTTCTTGTCAACAGAGCAGCCCTAAACTTTGGGGTGCCTGTGTGTTGCTGATTTTTAGTTTTCCCAATTTATACGCCCATTAGTTGAAGTGCCCTATGTGCTCTAAGCTGTGTTTTTTCGATGTTTCAGGACACACCGTACACTTCTCCAGAGTGGCTGTTGGCAATTTACATCCCGTCCATCAGCATAGCAAGGCTCCCATTTCTCCATGGCCTGTCCTGCATTTCTGGTTTTGACACTTTTCTCAGCATGGCCCTTTTGACCGATGAGAAGCGAGACTTCTTTGGATCGCTGATTTGCCTTTCCAGGTTGCTTGGTTGGCCAAAAAGGGCGTATGCGTTTTTTCCTGAATATATTCAGGAAAAAAACGCATACGCCCTTTTTAGCCAAGGGCATCATTGTCGACGTTTTGCCGTTTTTCATGTGCTTTAAAGGCGACTCGAATCTACCTCCTGAAATCTGTTTCCTGCAATTCTGCCTTGATTTCAAATCCTCTTCGTTGCCTTCCCTCAATATATTTGTGGACGAGAGTTATCATTTATAACTCTGCAGGTTTGTGAATGGCAGTGCCCCTGAGCTCCATTTTTCAACTCGCTTTTTTGGGAGCTGGCCGCAAAAGCGCAGGATGGCCTCAGGCCCTATTCTGGTAACAGGTGGCAGGCTGAGCCTGTGATTAATTCTTCTTCCTGTTGGGAAAATAGAGTGACCTGTGCCTGTCCCAACACCTAGAGCCAGTCTCTCATTGGCTCCCCCTCTTCCTCTTCATACTCAGGACAAATTGCAAGCTGTACGGAACAGGAGGTTAAAGGTACTGATTCTCCAAGGAGGGAGATTGCTAGTAAAGCGGCTGGGATGGCGAACACGAGCACAAAGTGATGAGAAATTAGCTGCGTTTTAGAAACCTTTCCCGGTCACACGGTCTACCACCATCTGGGTTTCTCATGCATGTTTTCGATGTAGGAAGATGCCCTTGAACCTGGAGATTTGGGACCCATGGGATGGGTAACAGGCAGTAGTACTTTAAAGGCTCTGTGTTTGCTCACCCAACCTCACCAAATCTCTCAGCCCCGAGAGTATCCACCCTTACGTCTCATCCAGCTGTGGGTCTAGATATGGTCATTCCAGGTGGCATCACAGCCCCTGAACGAATTTTGTAAGAATTTCTCTCTCTTTCACTGTCTTTGTTTCACGGGTTTTTAAAATTAATTTATTCTTATAATGGGGTTTAGCTGCTTTTCACGGCTGTGTTTATTCCGCTTTACACCCACTTGACTCACATCCAGAGAGATATCAATACATAGGTTTTAAGATTCTTACTAGTCAGATATATTCTTTTGCGGTGAATAGGGGGTGTTGAGTCCAGTTCACTGAGCAAGGAGTACGTCTTTCTATTACATATTGGGTTTATGGAACGGTATCTCAGCTAATTGGAAACCCTTGTTTTCTGCAGCACCCCACCTCACCTTTCCCGTTAAGCAGCCATAGTGTGTTTTCTAAACGTGTGACTCTGTTCTGTTTTGTAATTCAGTTCAATTGTAGCGGTTTTTACATTCCCTCTATAAGTGATAGCTTATGATAAGTGTCTTTTTCTGTGTGACATATTTCACTTAGAATTGTCATACCTAAATCCACTCATCATGCTGCTACTAGCCTTATGACATTGATTTCATGGCTGAGTGATATTCCATTGTACATAAGGACCACCACTTCTTTATCCATTTTTCTCTTTTCTGGGATATTTAAGGTGTCATGAAGTGGAGGTTCTTGTCAACAGAGCAGCCCTAAACTTTGGGGTGCCTGTGTGTTGCTGATTTTTAGTTTTCCCAATTTATACGCCCATGAGTTGAAGTGCCCTATGCGCTCTAAGCTGTGTTTTTTCGATGTTTCAGGACACACCGTACACTTCTCCAGAGTTGCTGTTGGCAATTTACATCCCGCCCATAAGCATAGCAAGGCTCCCATTTCTCCATGGCCTGTCCTGCATTTCTGGTTTTGACACTTTTTTCAGCATGGCCCTTTTGACCGATGAGAAGCGAGACTACTTTGGAGCGCTGATTTGCCTTTCCAGGTTGCTTGGTTGGCCAAAAAGGGCGTATGCGTTTTTTCCTGAATATATTCAGGAAAAAACGCATACGCCCTTTTTGGCCAAGGGCATCATTGTCGACGTTTTGCCGTTTTTCATGTGCTTTAAAGGCGACTCGAATCTACCTCCTGAAATCTGTTTCCTGCAATTCTGCATTGCTTTCAAATCCTCTTCGTTGCCTTCCCTCAATATATTTGTGGACGAGAGTTATCATTTATAACTCTGCAGGTTTGTGAATTGCAGTGCCCCTGAGCTCCATTTTTCAACTCGCTTTTTTGGGAGCTGGCCGCAAAAGCGCAGGATGGCCTCAGGCCCTATTCTGGTTCTGGGCGGCAGGCTGAGGCTGTGGATAATTCTTCTTCCTGTTGGGAAAATAGAGTGACCTGTGCCTGTCCCAACACCTAGAGCTAATCTCTCATTGGCTCCCCCTCATCCTGTTCATCCTCAGGACAAATTGCAAGCTGTACGGAACAGGAGGTTAAAGGTGCTGATTCTCCAAGGAGGGAGATTGCTAGTAAAGCGGCTGGAATGGCGAACACGAGCACAAGGAGATGAGAAATTAGCTGCGTTTTAGAAACCTTTCCCGGTCACACGGTGTACCACCTTCTGGGTTTCTCATGCATGTTTTCGAGGTAGGAAGATGCCCTTGAACCTGGAGATTTGGGACCCATGCGATGGGTAACAGGCAGTATTACTTTAAAGGATCTGCGTTTGCTCCCCCAACCTCACCAAATCTCTCAGCCCCTAGAGTGTCCACCCTTATGTCTCATCCAGCTGTGGGTCTAGATATGGTCATTCCAGGTGGCATCACAGCCCCTGAACGAATTTTGTAAGAATTTCTCTCTCTTTCACTGTCTTTATTTCACGGGTTTTTAAAATTAATTTAGTTTTATAATGGGGTTTAGCTGCTTTTCACGGCTGTGTTTATGCCGCTTTACACCCACTTGACTCACATCCAGAGAGATATCAATACATAGGTTTTAAGATTCTTACTAATCAGATATATTCTTGTGCGGTGAATAGGGGGTGTTGAGTCCAGTTCACTGAGCAAGGAGCAGGTCTTTCTATTACATGTTGGGTTTATGGAACGGTATCTCAGCTAATTTGAAACCCTTGTTTTATGCATCACCCCACCTCACCTTTCCCGTTAAGCAGCCATAGTGTGTTTTCTAAACGTGTGACTCTGTTCTGTTTTGTAATTCAGTTCAAGTGTAGCGGTTTTTACATTCCCTGTATAAGTGATAGCTTATGATAAGTGTCTTTTTCTGCTTGACTTATTTCACTTAGATTCGTCGTACCTAAATCCACTCATCATGCTGCTACTAGCCTTATGACATTGATTTCATGGCTGAGTGATATTCCATTGTACATAAGGACCACAACTCTTTTATCCATTTTTCGCTTTCCTGGGATATTTAAGGTGGAAGGAAGTGGAGGTCCTTGTCAACAGAGCAGCCCTAAACTTTGGGGTGCTTGTGTCTTGCTGATTTTCAATTTTCCCACTTTATCCCCCCATGCGTAGAAGTGCCCTATGCTCTCTAAGCTGTGTTTTTTAGATGTTTCAGGACACACCGTACACTTCTCCAGAGTGGCTGTTGGCAATTTACATCCCGCCCATCAGTGTAGCAAGGCTCCCATTTCTCCATGGCCTGTCCTGCATTTCTGGTTTTGACACCTTTTTCAGCATGTCCCTTTTGACCGATGGGAAGCGAGACTTCTTTGTAGCGCTGATTTGCCTTTCCAGGTTGCTTGGTTGGCCAAAAAGGGCGTATGCGTTTTTTCCTGAATATATTCAGGAAAAAACGCATACGCCCTTTTTGGCCAAGGGCATCATTGTCAACGTTTTGCCGCTTTTCATGTGCTTTAAAGGCGATTCGAATCTACCTCCTGAAATCTATTTCCTGCAATTCTGCCTTGATTTCAAATCCTCTTCTTTGCCTTCCCTCAATATATTTGTGGACGAGAGTTATCATTTATAACTCTGCAGGTTTGTGAATTGCAGTGCCCTGAAGCTCCATTTTACAAGTCGCTTTTTTGGGAGTCGGCCGCAAAAGCGCAGGATGGCTTCAGGCCCTGTTCTGGTTCCGGGGGGCAGGCTGAGCCTGTGGTTAATTCTTCTTCCTGATGGGAAAATTGAGTGACCTGTGCCTGTCCCAACACCAAGAGCTAGTCTCTCATTGGTTCCCCGTCTTCCCGTTCATCCTCAGGACAAATTGCAACCTGTACGGAACAGGAGGTTAAAGGTGCTGATGCTCCAAGTAGGGAGATTGCTAGTAAAGTGGCTGGAATGGTGAACCCGAGCACAAGGAGATGAGAAATGCGGTGCGTTTTAGAAACGTTTCCCCATCACACGGTGTACCATCTTCTGGGTTTCTCATGCATGTTTTCGATGTAGGAAGATGCCCTTGAACCTGGAGATTTGGGACCCATGCGATGGGTAGCACGCAGTATTACTTTAAAGGGTCTGCGTTTGCTCACCCAACCTCACCAAACCTCTCAGCCCCAAGAGTGTCCACCCTTATGTCTCATCCAGCTGTGGGTCTAGATATGGTCAATCCAGGTTGCATCACAGCCCCTGAACGAATTGTGTAAGAATTTCTCTCTCTTTCCCTGTCTTTGTTTCATGTGTTTTTAAAAGTAATTTATTTTTATAATGGGGTTTAGCTGCTTTTCACGGCTGTGTTTAGGCCGCTTTACACCCACTTGACACACTAACAGAGAGATATCAATACATAGGTTTTAAGATTATTAGTAGTCAGATATATTCTTGTGCGGTGAATCGGGCGTGTTGAGTCCAGTTCTCTGAGCAAGGAGTAGGTCTTGTCTATTACATATTGGGTTTATGGAACGGTATCTGAGCTAATTTGAAACTCTTGTTTTATGTATCACCCCACCTCACCTTTCCCGTTAAGCAGCCATAGTGTGTTTTCTGCATGTGTGACTCTGTTCTGTTTTGTAATTCAGTTCAAGTGTAACGGTTTTTACATTCCCTCTATAAGTGACACCTTATGAGAAGTGTCCTTTTCTGTGTGACTTATTTCACTTAGAATCGTCTTACCTAAATCCACTCATCATGCTGCTACTAGCCTTATGACATTGATTTCATGGCTGAGTGATAGTCCATTGTACATAAGGACCACAACTTTTTTATCCATTTTTCGCTTTCCTGGGATATTTAAGGTGGAATGAAGTGGAGGTCCTTGTCAACAGAGCAGCCCTAAACTTTGGGGTGCTTGTGTCTTGCTGATTTTCAATTTTCCCACTTTATCCCCCCATGCGTAGAAGTGCCCTATGCTCTCTAAGCTGTGTTTTTTAGATGTTTCAGGACACACCGTACACTTCTCCAGAGTGGCTGTTGGCAATTTACATCCCGCCCATCAGTGTAGCAAGGCTCCCATTTCTCCATGGCCTGTCCTGCATTTCTGGTTTTGACACCTTTTTCAGCATGGCCCTTTGGACCGATGGGAAGCGAGACTTCTTTGTAGCGCTGATTTGCCTTTCCAGGTTGCTTGGTTGGCCAAAAAGGGCGTATGCGTTTTTTCCTGAATATATTCAGGAAAAAACGCATACGCCCTTTTTGGCCAAGGGCATCATTGTCAACGTTTTGCCGCTTTTCATGTGCTTTAAAGGCGATTCGAATCTACCTCCTGAAATCTATTTCCTGCAATTCTGCCTTGATTTCAAATCCTCTTCTTTGCCTTCCCTCAATATATTTGTGGACGAGAGTTATCATTTATAACTCTGCAGGTTTGTGAATTGCAGTGCCCTGAAGCTCCATTTTACAAGTCGCTTTTTTGGGAGTCGGCCGCAAAAGCGCAGGATGGCTTCAGGCCCTGTTCTGGTTCCGGGGGGCAGGCTGAGCCTGTGGTTAATTCTTCTTCCTGATGGGAAAATTGAGTGACCTGTGCCTGTCCCAACACCAAGAGCTAGTCTCTCATTGGTTCCCCGTCTTCCCGTTCATCCTCAGGACAAATTGCAACCTGTACGGAACAGGAGGTTAAAGGTGCTGATGCTCCAAGTAGGGAGATTGCTAGTAAAGTGGCTGGAATGGTGAACCCGAGCACAAGGAGATGAGAAATGCGGTGCGTTTTAGAAACGTTTCCCCATCACACGGTGTACCATCTTCTGGGTTTCTCATGCATGTTTTCGATGTAGGAAGATGCCCTTGAACCTGGAGATTTGGGACCCATGCGATGGGTAGCACGCAGTATTACTTTAAAGGGTCTGCGTTTGCTCACCCAACCTCACCAAACCTCTCAGCCCCAAGAGTGTCCACCCTTATGTCTCATCCAGCTGTGGGTCTAGATATGGTCAATCCAGGTTGCATCACAGCCCCTGAACGAATTGTGTAAGAATTTCTCTCTCTTTCCCTGTCTTTGTTTCATGGGTTTTTAAAAGTAATTTATTTTTATAATGGGGTTTAGCTGCTTTTCACGGCTGTGTTTAGGCCGCTTTACACCCACTTGACACACTAACAGAGAGATATCAATACATAGGTTTTAAGATTATTAGTAGTCAGATATATTCTTGTGCGGTGAATCGGGCGTGTTGAGTCCAGTTCTCTGAGCAAGGAGTAGGTCTTGTCTATTACATATTGGGTTTCTGGAACGTTATCTGAGCTAATTTGAAACTCTTGTTTTATGTATCACCCCACCTCACCTTTCCCGTTAAGCAGCCATAGTGTGTTTTCTGCATGTGTGACTCTGTTCTGTTTTGTAATTCAGTTCAAGTGTAACGGTTTTTACATTCCCTCTATAAGTGACACCTTATGAGAAGTGTCCTTTTCTGTGTGACTTATTTCACTTAGAATCGTCTCATCTAAATCCACTCATCATGCTGCTACTAGCCTTATGACATTGATCTCATGGCTGAGTGATATTCCATTGTACATAAGGACCACAACTTTTTTATCCATTTTTCGCTTTCCTGGGATATTTAAGGTGGAATGAAGTGGAGGTCCTTTTAAACAAAGCAGCCCTAAAGTTTGGGGTGCTTGTGTCTTGCTGATTTTAATTTTCCCAATTTATACGCCCGTGAGTGGAAGTGCCCTATGCGCTCTAAGCTATGTTTTTTAGATGTTTCAGGACACACCGTACACTTCTCCAGAGTGGCTGTTGGCAATTTACATCCCGCCCATCAGCGTAGCAAGGATCTCATTTCTCCATGGCCTGTCCTGCATTTCTGGTTTTGACACTTTTTTCAGCATCGCCCTTTTGACCGATGGGAAGAGAGACTTCTTTGTAGCGCTGATTTGCCTTTCCAGGTTGCTTGGTTGGCCAAAAAGGGTGTATGCGTTCTTTCCTGAATATATTCAGGAAAGAACGCATACGCCCTTTTTGGCCAAGGGCATCATTGTCTAAGTTTTGCCGCTTTTCATGTGCTTTAAAGGCGATTCGAATCTACCTCCTGAAATCTGTTTCCTGCAATTCTGCCTTGCTTTCAAATCCTCTTCGTTGCCTTCCCTCAATATATTTGTGGACGAGAGTTATCATTTATAACTCTGCAGGTTTGTGAATTGCAGTGCCCCTGAGCTCCATTTTTCAACTCGCTTTTTTGGGAGCTGGCCGCAAAAGCGCAGGACGACATCAGGCCCTATTCTGGTTCCGGGCGGCAGGCTGAGCCTGTGGTTAATTCTTCTTCCTGATGGGAAAATAGAGTGACCTGTGCCTGTCCCAACACCTAGAGCTAGTCTCTCGTTGGCTCCCCTTCTTCCCGTTCATACTCAGGACAAATTGCAAGCTGTACGGAACAGGAGGTTAAAGGTCCTGATTCTCCAAGGAGGGAGATTGCTAGTAAAGCGGCTGGAATGGCGAACCCGAGCACAAGGAGATGAGAAATGAGGTGCGTTTTAGAAACCTTTCCCGGTCACACGGTCTACCACCTTCTGGGTTTCTCATGCATGTTTTCGATGTAGGAAGATGCCCTTGAACCTGGAGATTTGGGACCCATGCAATGGGTAACAGGCAGTAGTACTTTAAAGGCTCTGTGTTTGCTCCCCCAACCTCACCAAATCTCTCAGCTCCGAGAGTGTCCACCCTTATGTCTCATCCAGCTGTGGGTCTAGATATGGTCATTCCAGGTGGCATCACAGCGCCTGAACGAATTTTGTAAGAATTTCTCTCTCTTTCACTTTCTTTGTTTCACGGGTTTTTAAAATTAATTTATTCTTATAATGAGGTTTAGGTGCTTTTCACGGCTGTGTTTATGCCGCTTTACACCCACTTGACTCACTTTCAGAGAGATATAAATTCATAGGTTTTAAGATTCTTACTAATCAAATATATTCTTGTGCGGTGAATAGGGGGTGTTGAGTCCAGTTCACTGAGCAAGGAGTAGGTCTTTCTATTACATATTGGGTTTATGGAACGGTATCTCAGCTAATTTGAAACCCTTGTTTTATGCATAACCCCACCTCACCTTTCCCGTTAAGCAGCCATAGTGTGTTTTGTAAACGTGTGACTCTGTTTTGTTTTGTAATTCAGTTCAATTGTAGCGGTTTTTACATTCCCTCTATAAGTGATAGCTTATGATAAGTGTCTTTTTCTGTGTGACTTATTTCACTTAGAATTGTCGTACCTAAATCCACTCATCATGCTGCTACTAGCCTTATGACATTGATTTCATGGCTGAGTGATATTCCATTGTACATAAGGACCACCACTTCTTTATCCATTTTTCTCTTTCCTGGGATATTTAAGGTGTCATGAAGTGGAGGTTCTTGTCAACAGAGCAGCCCTAAACTTTGGGGTGCCTGTGTGTTGCTGATTTTTAGTTTTCCCAATTTATACGCCCATTAGTTGAAGTGCCCTATGCGCTCTAAGCTGTGTTTTTTCGATGTTTCAGGACACACCGTACACTTCTCCAGAGTGGCTGTTGGCAATTTACATCCCGTCCATCAGCATAGCAAGGCTCCCATTTCTCCATGGCCTGTCCTGCATTTCTGGTTTTGACACTTTTCTCAGCATGGCCCTTTTGACCGATGAGAAGCGAGACTTCTTTGGATCGCTGATTTGCCTTTCCAGGTTGCTTGGTTGGCCAAAAAGGGCGTATGCGTTTTTTCCTGAATATATTCAGGAAAAAAACGCATACGCCCTTTTTAGCCAAGGGCATCATTGTCGACGTTTTGCCGTTTTTCATGTGCTTTAAAGGCGACTCGAATCTACCTCCTGAAATCTGTTTCCTGCAATTCTGCCTTGCTTTCAAATCCTCTTCGTTGCCTTCCCTCAATATATTTGTGGACGAGAGTTATCATTTATAACTCTGCAGGTTTGTGAATGGCAGTGCCCCTGAGCTCCATTTTTCAACTCGCTTTTTTGGGAGCTGGCCGCAAAAGCGCAGGATGGCCTCAGGCCCTATTCTGGTAACAGGTGGCAGGCTGAGCCTGTGATTAATTCTTCTTCCTGTTGGGAAAATAGAGTGACCTGTGCCTGTCCCAACACCTAGAGCCAGTCTCTCATTGGCTCCCCCTCTTCCTCTTCATACTCAGGACAAATTGCAAGCTGTACGGAACAGGAGGATAAAGGTACTGATTCTCCAAGGAGGGAGATTGCTAGTAAAGCGGCTGGGATGGCGAACACGAGCACAAGGTGATGAGAAATTAGCTGCGTTTTAGAAACCTTTCCCGGTCACACGGTCTACCACCATCTGGGTTTCTCATGCATGTTTTCGATGTAGGAAGATGCCCTTGAACCTGGAGATTTGGGACCCATGGGATGGGTAACAGGCAGTAGTACTTTAAAGGCTCTGTGTTTGCTCACCCAACCTCACCAAATCTCTCAGCCCCGAGAGTATCCACCCTTACGTCTCATCCAGCTGTGGGTCTAGATATGGTCATTCCAGGTGGCATCACAGCCCCTGAACGAATTTTGTAAGAATTTCTCTCTCTTTCACTGTCTTTGTTTCACGGGTTTTTAAAATTAATTTATTCTTATAATGGGGTTTAGCTGCTTTTCACGGCTGTGTTTATTCCGCTTTACACTCACTTGACTCACATCCAGAGAGATATCAATACATAGGTTTTAAGATTCTTACTAGTCAGATATATTCTTTTGCGGTGAATAGGGGGTGTTGAGTCCAGTTCACTGAGCAAGGAGTACGTCTTTCTATTACATATTGGGTTTATGGAACGGTATCTCAGCTAATTGGAAACCCTTGTTTTCTGCAGCACCCCACCTCACCTTTCCCGTTAAGCAGCCATAGTGTGTTTTCTAAACGTGTGACTCTGTTCTGTTTTGTAATTCAGTTCAATTGTAGCGGTTTTTACATTCCCTCTATAAGTGATAGCTTATGATAAGTGTCTTTTTCTGTGTGACATATTTCACTTAGAATTGTCATACCTAAATCCACTCATCATGCTGCTACTAGCCTTATGACATTGATTTCATGGCTGAGTGATATTCCATTGTACATAAGGACCACCACTTCTTTATCCATTTTTCTCTTTTCTGGGATATTTAAGGTGTCATGAAGTGGAGGTTCTTGTCAACAGAGCAGCCCTAAACTTTGGGGTGCCTGTGTGTTGCTGATTTTTAGTTTTCCCAATTTATACGCCCATGAGTTGAAGTGCCCTATGCGCTCTAAGCTGTGTTTTTTCGATGTTTCAGGACACACCGTACACTTCTCCAGAGTTGCTGTTGGCAATTTACATCCCGCCCATCAGCATAGCAAGGCTCCCATTTCTCCATGGCCTGTCCTGCATTTCTGGTTTTGACACTTTTTTCAGCATGGCCCTTTTGACCGATGAGAAGCGAGACTACTTTGGAGCGCTGATTTGCCTTTCCAGGTTGCTTGGTTGGCCAAAAAGGGCGTATGCGTTTTTTCCTGAATATATTCAGGAAAAAACGCATACGCCCTTTTTGGCCAAGGGCATCATTGTCGACGTTTTGCCGTTTTTCATGTGCTTTAAAGGCGACTCGAATCTACCTCCTGAAATCTGTTTCCTGCAATTCTGCATTGCTTTCAAATCCTCTTCGTTGCCTTCCCTCAATATATTTGTGGACGAGAGTTATCATTTATAACTCTGCAGGTTTGTGAATTGCAGTGCCCCTGAGCTCCATTTTTCAACTCGCTTTTTTGGGAGCTGGCCGCAAAAGCGCAGGATGGCCTCAGGCCCTATTCTGGTTCTGGGCGGCAGGCTGAGGCTGTGGATAATTCTTCTTCCTGTTGGGAAAATAGAGTGACCTGTGCCTGTCCCAACACCTAGAGCTAATCTCTCATTGGCTCCCCCTCATCCTGTTCATCCTCAGGACAAATTGCAAGCTGTACGGAACAGGAGGTTAAAGGTGCTGATTCTCCAAGGAGGGAGATTGCTAGTAAAGCGGCTGGAATGGCGAACACGAGCACAAGGAGATGAGAAATTAGCTGCGTTTTAGAAACCTTTCCCGGTCACACGGTGTACCACCTTCTGGGTTTCTCATGCATGTTTTCGAGGTAGGAAGATGCCCTTGAACCTGGAGATTTGGGACCCATGCGATGGGTAACAGGCAGTATTACTTTAAAGGATCTGCGTTTGCTCCCCCAACCTCACCAAATCTCTCAGCCCCTAGAGTGTCCACCCTTATGTCTCATCCAGCTGTGGGTCTAGATATGGTCATTCCAGGTGGCATCACAGCCCCTGAACGAATTTTGTAAGAATTTCTCTCTCTTTCACTGTCTTTATTTCACGGGTTTTTAAAATTAATTTAGTTTTATAATGGGGTTTAGCTGCTTTTCACGGCTGTGTTTATGCCGCTTTACACCCACTTGACTCACATCCAGAGAGATATCAATACATAGGTTTTAAGATTCTTACTAATCAGATATATTCTTGTGCGGTGAATAGGGGGTGTTGAGTCCAGTTCACTGAGCAAGGAGCAGGTCTTTCTATTACATGTTGGGTTTATGGAACGGTATCTCAGCTAATTTGAAACCCTTGTTTTATGCATCACCCCACCTCACCTTTCCCGTTAAGCAGCCATAGTGTGTTTTCTAAACGTGTGACTCTGTTCTGTTTTGTAATTCAGTTCAAGTGTAGCGGTTTTTACATTCCCTGTATAAGTGATAGCTTATGATAAGTGTCTTTTTCTGCTTGACTTATTTCACTTAGATTCGTCGTACCTAAATCCACTCATCATGCTGCTACTAGCCTTATGACATTGATTTCATGGCTGAGTGATATTCCATTGTACATAAGGACCACAACTCTTTTATCCATTTTTCGCTTTCCTGGGATATTTAAGGTGGAAGGAAGTGGAGGTCCTTGTCAACAGAGCAGCCCTAAACTTTGGGGTGCTTGTGTCTTGCTGATTTTCAATTTTCCCACTTTATCCCCCCATGCGTAGAAGTGCCCTATGCTCTCTAAGCTGTGTTTTTTAGATGTTTCAGGACACACCGTACACTTCTCCAGAGTGGCTGTTGGCAATTTACATCCCGCCCATCAGTGTAGCAAGGCTCCCATTTCTCCATGGCCTGTCCTGCATTTCTGGTTTTGACACCTTTTTCAGCATGTCCCTTTTGACCGATGGGAAGCGAGACTTCTTTGTAGCGCTGATTTGCCTTTCCAGGTTGCTTGGTTGGCCAAAAAGGGCGTATGCGTTTTTTCCTGAATATATTCAGGAAAAAACGCATACGCCCTTTTTGGCCAAGGGCATCATTGTCAACGTTTTGCCGCTTTTCATGTGCTTTAAAGGCGATTCGAATCTACCTCCTGAAATCTATTTCCTGCAATTCTGCCTTGATTTCAAATCCTCTTCTTTGCCTTCCCTCAATATATTTGTGGACGAGAGTTATCATTTATAACTCTGCAGGTTTGTGAATTGCAGTGCCCTGAAGCTCCATTTTACAAGTCGCTTTTTTGGGAGTCGGCCGCAAAAGCGCAGGATGGCTTCAGGCCCTGTTCTGGTTCCGGGGGGCAGGCTGAGCCTGTGGTTAATTCTTCTTCCTGATGGGAAAATTGAGTGACCTGTGCCTGTCCCAACACCAAGAGCTAGTCTCTCATTGGTTCCCCGTCTTCCCGTTCATCCTCAGGACAAATTGCAACCTGTACGGAACAGGAGGTTAAAGGTGCTGATGCTCCAAGTAGGGAGATTGCTAGTAAAGTGGCTGGAATGGTGAACCCGAGCACAAGGAGATGAGAAATGCGGTGCGTTTTAGAAACGTTTCCCCATCACACGGTGTACCATCTTCTGGGTTTCTCATGCATGTTTTCGATGTAGGAAGATGCCCTTGAACCTGGAGATTTGGGACCCATGCGATGGGTAGCACGCAGTATTACTTTAAAGGGTCTGCGTTTGCTCACCCAACCTCACCAAACCTCTCAGCCCCAAGAGTGTCCACCCTTATGTCTCATCCAGCTGTGGGTCTAGATATGGTCAATCCAGGTTGCATCACAGCCCCTGAACGAATTGTGTAAGAATTTCTCTCTCTTTCCCTGTCTTTGTTTCATGTGTTT
>NW_028124125.1:0-29481 GCF_965194825.1 Balaenoptera physalus | reverse complement strand
ATCACTCAGCCATGAAATCAATGTCATAAGGCTAGTAGCAGCATGATGAGTGGATTTAGGTAAGACGATTCTAAGTGAAATAAGTCACACAGAAAAGGACACTTCTCATAAGGTGTCACTTATAGAGGGAATGTAAAAACCGTTACACTTGAACTGAATTACAAAACAGAACAGAGTCACACATGCAGAAAACACACTATGGCTGCTTAACGGGAAAGGTGAGGTGGGGTGATACATAAAACAAGAGTTTCAAATTAGCTCAGATACCGTTCCATAAACCCAATATGTAACAGACAAGACCTACTCCTTGCTCAGAGAACTGGACTCAACACGCCCGATTCACCGCACAAGAATATATCTGACTAGTAATAATCTTAAAACCTATGTATTGATATCTCACTGTTAGTGGGTCAAGTGGGTGTAAAGCGGCCTAAACACAGCCGTGAAAAGCAGCTAAACCCCATTATAAAAATAAATTACTTTTAAAAACCCATGAAACAAAGACAGGGAAAGAGAGAGAAATTCTTACACAATTCGTTCAGGGGCTGTGATGCAACCTGGATTGACCATATCTAGACCCACAGCTGGATGAGACATAAGGGTGGACACTCTTGGGGCTGAGAGGTTTGGTGAGGTTGGGTGAGCAAACGCAGACCCTTTAAAGTAATACTGCGTGCTACCCATCGCATGGGTCCCAAATCTCCAGGTTCAAGGGCATCTTCCTACATCGAAAACATGCATGAGAAACCCAGAAGATGGTACACCGTGTGATGGGGAAAGGTTTCTAAAACGCACCTCATTTCTCATCTCCTTGTGCTCGGGTTCGCCATTCCAGCCACTTTACTAGCAATCTCCCTACTTGGAGCATCAGCACCTTTAACCTCCTGTTCCGTACAGGTTGCAATTTGTCCTGAGGATGAACGGGAAGACGGGGAACCAATGAGAGACTAGCTCTTGGTGTTGGGACAGGCACAGGTCACTCTATTTTCCCATCAGGAAGAAGAATTAACCACAGGCTCAGCCTGCCCCCCTGAACCAGAACAGGGCCTGAAGCCATCCTGCGCTTTTGCGGCCGGCTCCCAAAAAACCGACTTGTAAAATGGAGCTTCAGGGCACTGCAATTCACAAACCTGCAGAGTTATAAATGATAACTCTCGTCCACAAATATATTGAGGGAAGGCAAAGAAGAGGATTTGAAATCAAGGCAGAATTGCAGGAAACAGATTTCAGGAGGTAGATTCGAATCGCCTTTAAAGCACATGAAAAGCGGCAAAACGTTGACAATGATGCCCTTGGCCAAAAAGGGCGTATGCGTTTTTTCCTGAATATATTCAGGAAAAAACGCATACGCCCTTTTTGGCCAACCAAGCAACCTGGAAAGGCAAATCAGCGCTACAAAGAAGTCTCGCTTCCCATCGGTCAAAAGGGCCATGCTGAAAAAAGTGTCAAAACCAGAAATGCAGGACAGGCCATGGAGAAATGGGAGCCTTGCTACACTGATGGGCGGGATGTAAATTGCCAACAGCCACTCTGGAGAAGTGTACGGTGTGTCCTGAAACATCTAAAAAACACAGCTTAGAGAGCATAGGGCACTTCCACGCATGGGGGGATAAAGCGGGAAAATTGAAAATCAGCAAGACACAAGCACCCCAAAGTTTAGGGCTGCTCTGTTGACAAGGACCTCCACTTCCTTCCACCTTAAATATCCCAGGAAAGCGAAAAATGGATAAAAAAGTTGTGGTCCTTATGTACAATGGAATATCACTCAGCCATGAAATCAATGTCATAAGGCTAGTAGCAGCATGATGAGTGGATTTAGGTAAGACGATTCTAAGTGAAATAAGTCACACAGAAAAGGACACTTCTCATAAGGTGTCACTTATAGAGGGAATGTAAAAACCGTTACACTTGAACTGAATTACAAAACAGAACAGAGTCACACATGCAGAAAACACACTATGGCTGCTTAACGGGAAAGGTGAGGTGGGGTGATACATAAAACAAGAGTTTCAAATTAGCTCAGATACCGTTCCATAAACCCAATATGGAATAGACAAGACCTACTCCTTGCTCAGAGAACTGGACTCAACACGCCCGATTCACCGCACAAGAATATATCTGACTAGTAATAATCTTAAAACCTATGTATTGATATCTCTCTGTTAGTGTGTCAAGTGGGTGTAAAGCGGCCTAAACACAGCCGTGAAAAGCAGCTAAACCCCATTATAAAAATAAATTACTTTTAAAAACCCATGAAACAAAGACAGGGAAAGAGAGAGAAATTCTTACACAATTCGTTCAGGGGCTGTGATGCAACCTGGATTGACCATATCTAGACCCACAGCTGGATGAGACATAAGGGTGGACACTCTTGGGGCTGAGGGGTTTGGTGAGGTTGGGTGAGCAAACGCAGACCCTTTAAAGTAATACTGCGTGCTACCCATCGCATGGGTCCCAAATCTCCAGGTTCAAGGGCATCTTCCTACATCGAAAACATGCATGAGAAACCCAGAAGATGGTACACCGTGTGATGGGGAAAGGTTTCTAAAACGCACCTCATTTCTCATCTCCTTGTGCTCGGGTTCGCCATTCCAGCCACTTTACTAGCAATCTCCCTACTTGGAGCATCAGCACCTTTAACCTCCTGTTCCGTACAGGTTGCAATTTGTCCTGAGGATGAACGGGAAGACGGGGAACCAATGAGAGACTAGCTCTTGGTGTTGGGACAGGCACAGGTCACTCTATTTTCCCATCAGGAAGAAGAATTAACCACAGGCTCAGCCTGCCCCCCTGAACCAGAACAGGGCCTGAAGCCATCCTGCGCTTTTGCGGCCGGCTCCCAAAAAAGCGACTTGTAAAATGGAGCTTCAGGGCACTGCAATTCACAAACCTGCAGAGTTATAAATGATAACTCTCGTCCACAAATATATTGAGGGAAGGCAAAGAAGAGGATTTGAAATCAAGGCAGAATTGCAGGAAACAGATTTCAGGAGGTAGATTCGAATCGCCTTTAAAGCACATGAAAAGCGGCAAAACGTTGACAATGATGCCCTTGGCCAAAAAGGGCGTATGCGTTTTTTCCTGAATATATTCAGGAAAAAACGCATACGCCCTTTTTGGCCAACCAAGCAACCTGGAAAGGCAAATCAGCGCTACAAAGAAGTCTCGCTTCCCATCGGTCAAAAGGGCCATGCTGAAAAAAGTGTCAAAACCAGAAATGCAGGACAGGCCATGGAGAAATGGGAGCCTTGCTACACTGATGGGCGGGATGTAAATTGCCAACAGCCACTCTGGAGAAGTGTACGGTGTGTCCTGAAACATCTAAAAAACACAGCTTAGAGAGCATAGGGCACTTCCACGCATGGGGGGATAAAGCGGGAAAATTGAAAATGAGCAAGACACAAGCACCCCAAAGTTTAGGGCTGCTCTGTTGACAAGGACCTCCACTTCCTTCCACCTTAAATATCCCAGGAAAGCGAAAAATGGATAAAAAAGTTGTGGTCCTTATGTACAATGGAATATCACTCAGCCATGAAATCAATGTCATAAGGCTAGTAGCAGCATGATGAGTGGATTTAGGTAAGACGATTCTAAGTGAAATAAGTCACACAGAAAAGGACACTTCTCATAAGGTGTCACTTATAGAGGGAATGTAAAAACCGTTACACTTGAACTGAATTACAAAACAGAACAGAGTCACACATGCAGAAAACACACTATGGCTGCTTAACGGGAAAGGTGAGGTGGGGTGATACATAAAACAAGAGTTTCAAATTAGCTCAGATACCGTTCCATAAACCCAATATGGAATAGACAAGACCTACTCCTTGCTCAGAGAACTGGACTCAACACGCCCGATTCACCGCACAAGAATATATCTGACTAGTAATAATCTTAAAACCTATGTATTGATATCTCTCTGTTAGTGTGTCAAGTGGGTGTAAAGCGGCCTAAACACAGCCGTGAAAAGCAGCTAAACCCCATTATAAAAATAAATTACTTTTAAAAACCCATGAAACAAAGACAGGGAAAGAGAGAGAAATTCTTACACAATTCGTTCAGGGGCTGTGATGCAAACTGGATTGACCATATCTAGATCCACAGCTGGATGAGTCATAAGGGTGGACACTCTTGGGGCTGAGAGGTTTGGTGAGGTTGGGTGAGCAAACGCAGACCCTTTAAAGTAATACTGCGTGCTACCCATCGCATGGGTCCCAAATCTCCAGGTTCAAGGGCATCTTCCTACATCGAAAACATGCATGAGAAACACAGAAGATGGTACACCGTGTGATGGGGAAAGGTTTCTAAAACGCACCTCACTTCTCATCTCCTTGTGCTCGGGTTCGCCATTCCAGCCACTTTACTAGCAATCTCCCTACTTGGAGCATCAGCACCTTTAACCTCCTGTTCCGTACAGGTTGCAATTTGTCTTGAGGATGAACGGGAAGACGGGGAACCAATGAGAGACTAGCTCTTGGTGTTGGGACAGGCACAGGTCACTCTATTTTCCCATCAGGAAGAAGAATTAACCACAGGCTCAGCCTGCCCCCCTGAACCAGAACAGGGCCTGAAGCCATCCTGCGCTTTTGCGGCCGGCTCCCAAAAAAGCGACTTGTAAAATGGAGCTTCAGGGCACTGCAATTCACAAACCTGCAGAGTTATAAATGATAACTCTCGTCCACAAATATATTGAGGGAAGGCAAAGAAGAGGATTTGAAATCAAGGCAGAATTGCAGGAAACCGATTTCAGGAGGTAGATTCGAATCGCCTTTAAAGCACATGAAAAGCGGCAAAACGTTGACAATGATGCCCTTGGCCAAAAAGGGCGTATGCGTTTTTTCCTGAATATATTCAGGAAAAAACGCATACGCCCTTTTTGGCCAACCAAGCAACCTGGAAAGGCAAATCAGCGCTACAAAGAAGTCTCGCTTCCCATCGGTCAAAAGGGCCATGCTGAAAAAAGTGTCAAAACCAGAAATGCAGGACAGGCCATGGAGAAATGGGAGCCTTGCTACACTGATGGGCGGGATGTAAATTGCCAACAGCCACTCCGGAGAAGTGTACGGTGTGTCCTGAAACATCTAAAAAACACAGCTTAGAGAGCATAGGGCACTTCCACGCATGGGGGGATAAAGTGGGAAAATTGAAAATCAGCAAGACACAAGCACCCCAAAGTTTAGGGCTGCTCTGTTGACAAGGACCTCCACTTCCTTCCACCTTAAATATCCCAGGAAAGCGAAAAATGGATAAAAAAGTTGTGGTCCTTATGTACAATGGAATATCACTCAGCCATGAAATCAATGTCATAAGGCTAGTAGCAGCATGATGAGTGGATTTAGGTAAGACGATTCTAAGTGAAATAAGTCACACAGAAAAGGACACTTCTCATAAGGTGTCACTTATAGAGGGAATGTAAAAACCGTTACACTTGAACTGAATTACAAAACAGAACAGAGTCACACATGCAGAAAACACACTATGGCTGCTTAACGGGAAAGGTGAGGTGGGGTGATACATAAAACAAGAGTTTCAAATTAGCTCAGATACCGTTCCATAAACCCAATATGTAACAGACAAGACCTACTCCTTGCTCAGAGAACTGGACTCAACACGCCCGATTCACCGCACAAGAATATATCTGACTAGTAATAATCTTAAAACCTATGTATTGATATCTCTCTGTTAGTGGGTCAAGTGGGTGTAAAGCGGCCTAAACACAGCCGTGAAAAGCAGCTAAACCCCATTATAAAAATAAATTACTTTTAAAAACCCATGAAACAAAGACAGGGAAAGAGAGAGAAATTCTTACACAATTCGTTCAGGGGCTGTGATGCAACCTGGATTGACCATATCTAGACCCACAGCTGGATGAGACATAAGGGTGGACACTCTTGGGGCTGAGAGGTTTGGTGAGGTTGGGTGAGCAAACGCAGACCCTTTAAAGTAATACTGCGTGCTACCCATCGCATGGGTCCCAAATCTCCAGGTTCAAGGGCATCTTCCTACATCAAAAACATGCATGAGAAACACAGAAGATGGTACACCGTGTGATGGGGAAAGGTTTCTAAAACGCACCTCATTTCTCATCTCCTTGTGCTCGGGTTCGCCATTCCAGCCACTTTACTAGCAATCTCCCTACTTGGAGCATCAGCACCTTTAACCTCCTGTTCCGTACAGGTTGCAATTTGTCCTGAGGATGAACGGGAAGACGGGGAACCAATGAGAGACTAGCTCTTGGTGTTGGGAGAGGCACAGGTCACTCTATTTTCCCATCAGGAAGAAGAATTAACCACAGGCTCAGCCTGCCCCCCTGAACCAGAACAGGGCCTGAAGCCATCCTGCGCTTTTGCGGCCAGCTCCCAAAAAAGCGACTTGTAAAATGGAGCTTCAGGGCACTGCAATTCACAAACCTGCAGAGTTATAAATTATAACTCTCGTCCACAAATATATTGAGGGAAGGCAAAGAAGAGGATTTGAAATCAAGGCAGAATTGCAGGAAACAGATTTCAGGAGGTAGATTCGAATCGCCTTTAAAGCACATGAAAAGCGGCAAAACGTTGACAATGATGCCCTTGGCCAAAAAGGGCGTATGCGTTTTTTCCTGAATATATTCAGGAAAAAACGCATACGCCCTTTTTGGCCAACCAAGCAACCTGGAAAGGCAAATCAGCGCTACAAAGAAGTCTCGCTTCCCATCGGTCAAAAGGGCCATGCTGAAAAAAGTGTCAAAACCAGAAATGCAGGACAGGCCATGGAGAAATGGGAGCCTTGCTACACTGATGGGCGGGATGTAAATTGCCAACAGCCACTCTGGAGAAGTGTACGGTGTGTCCTGAAACATCTAAAAAACACAGCTTAGAGAGCAGAGGGCACTTCCACGCATTGGGGGATAAAGTGGGAAAATTGAAAATCAGCAAGACACAAGCACCCCAAAGTTTAGGGCTGCTCTGTTGACAAGGACCTCCACTTCCTTCCACCTTAAATATCCCAGGAAAGCGAAAAATGGATAAAAAAGTTGTGGTCCTTATGTACAATGGAATATCACTCAGCCATGAAATCAATGTCATAAGGCTAGTAGCAGCATGATGAGTGGATTTAGGTAAGACGATTCTAAGTGAAATAAGTCACACAGAAAAGGACACTTCTCATAAGGTGTCACTTATAGAGGGAATGTAAAAACCGTTACACTTGAACTGAATTACAAAACAGAACAGAGTCACACATGCAGAAAACACACTATGGCTGCTTAACGGGAAAGGTGAGGTGGGGTGATACATAAAACAAGAGTTTCAAATTAGCTCAGATACCGTTCCATAAACCCAATATGGAATAGACAAGACCTACTCCTTGCTCAGAGAACTGGACTCAACACGCCCGATTCACCGCACAAGAATATATCTGACTAGTAATAATCTTAAAACCTATGTATTGATATCTCTCTGTTAGTGGGTCAAGTAGGTGTAAAGCGGCCTAAACACAGCCGTGAAAAGCAGCTAAACCCCATTATAAAAATAAATTACTTTTAAAAACCCATGAAACAAAGACAGGGAAAGAGAGAGAAATTCTTACACAATTCGTTCAGGGGCTGTGATGCAACCTGGATTGACCATATCTAGACCCACAGCTGGATGAGACATAAGGGTGAACACTCTTGGGGCTGAGAGGTTCGGTGAGGTTGGGTGAGCAAACGCAGACCCTTTAAAGTAATACTGCGTGCTACCCATCGCATGGGTCCCAAATCTCCAGGTTCAAGGGCATCTTCCTACATCGAAAACATGCATGAGAAACCCAGAAGATGGTACACCGTGTGATGGGGAAAGGTTTCTAAAACGCACCTCATTTCTCATCTCCTTGTGCTCGGGTTCGCCATTCCAGCCACTTTACTAGCAATCTCCCTACTTGGAGCATCAGCACCTTTAACCTCCTGTTCCGTACAGGTTGCAATTTGTCCTGAGGATGAACGGGAAGACGGGGAACCAATGAGAGACTAGCTCTTGGTGTTGGGACAGGCACAGGTCACTCTATTTTCCCATCAGGAAGAAGAATTAACCACAGGCTCAGCCTGCCCCCCTGAACCAGAACAGGGCCTGAAGCCATCCTGCGCTTTTGCGGCCGGCTCCCAAAAAAGCGACTTGTAAAATGGAGCTTCAGGGCACTGCAATTCACAAACCTGCAGAGTTATAAATGATAACTCTCGTCCACAAATATATTGAGGGAAGGCAAAGAAGAGGATTTGAAATCAAGGCAGAATTGCAGGAAACAGATTTCAGGAGGTAGATTCGAATCGCCTTTAAAGCACATGAAAAGCGGCAAAACGTTGACAATGATGCCCTTGGCCAAAAAGGGCGTATGCGTTTTTTCCTGAATATATTCAGGAAAAAACGCATACGCCCTTTTTGGCCAACCAAGCAACCTGGAAAGGCAAATCAGCGCTACAAAGAAGTCTCGCTTCCCATCGGTCAAAAGGGCCATGCTGAAAAAAGTGTCAAAACCAGAAATGCAGGACAGGCCATGGAGAAATGGGAGCCTTGCTACACTGATGGGCGGGATGTAAATTGCCAACAGCCACTCTGGAGAAGTGTACGGTGTGTCCTGAAACATCTAAAAAACACAGCTTAGAGAGCATAGGGCACTTCCACGCATGGGGGGATAAAGTGGGAAAATTGAAAATCAGCAAGACACAAGCACCCCAAAGTTTAGGGCTGCTCTGTTGACAAGGACCTCCACTTCCTTCCACCTTAAATATCCCAGGAAAGCGAAAAATGGATAAAAAAGTTGTGGTCCTTATGTACAATGGAATATCACTCAGCCATGAAATCAATGTCATAAGGCTAGTAGCAGCATGATGAGTGGATTTAGGTAAGACGATTCTAAGTGAAATAAGTCACACAGAAAAGGACACTTCTCATAAGGTGTCACTTATAGAGGGAATGTAAAAACCGTTACACTTGAACTGAATTACAAAACAGAACAGAGTCACACATGCAGAAAACACACTATGGCTGCTTAACGGGAAAGGTGAGGTGGGGTGATACATAAAACAAGAGTTTCAAATTAGCTCAGATACCGTTCCATAAACCCAATATGGAATAGACAAGACCTACTCCTTGCTCAGAGAACTGGACTCAACACGCCCGATTCACCGCACAAGAATATATCTGACTAGTAATAATCTTAAAACCTATGTATTGATATCTCTCTGTTAGTGGGTCAAGTGGGTGTAAAGCGGCCTAAACACAGCCGTGAAAAGCAGCTAAACCCCATTATAAAAATAAATTACTTTTAAAAACCCATGAAACAAAGACAGGGAAAGAGAGAGAAATTCTTACACAATTCGTTCAGGGGCTGTGATGCAACCTGGATTGACCATATCTAGACCCACAGCTGGATGAGACATAAGGGTGGACACTCTTGGGGCTGAGGGGTTTGGTGAGGTTGGGTGAGCAAACGCAGACCCTTTAAAGTAATACTGCGTGCTACCCATCGCATGGGTCCCAAATCTCCAGGTTCAAGGGCATCTTCCTACATCGAAAACATGCATGAGAAACCCAGAAGATGGTACACCGTGTGATGGGGAAAGGTTTCTAAAACGCACCTCATTTCTCATCTCCTTGTGCTCGGGTTCGCCATTCCAGCCACTTTACTAGCAATCTCCCTACTTGGAGCATCAGCACCTTTAACCTCCTGTTCCGTACAGGTTGCAATTTGTCCTGAGGATGAACGGGAAGACGGGGAACCAATGAGAGACTAGCTCTTGGTGTTGGGACAGGCACAGGTCACTCTATTTTCCCATCAGGAAGAAGAATTAACCACAGGCTCAGCCTGCCCCCCTGAACCAGAACAGGGCCTGAAGCCATCCTGCGCTTTTGCGGCCGGCTCCCAAAAAACCGACTTGTAAAATGGAGCTTCAGGGCACTGCAATTCACAAACCTGCAGAGTTATAAATGATAACTCTCGTCCACAAATATATTGAGGGAAGGCAAAGAAGAGGATTTGAAATCAAGGCAGAATTGCAGGAAACAGATTTCAGGAGGTAGATTCGAATCGCCTTTAAAGCACATGAAAAGCGGCAAAACGTTGACAATGATGCCCTTGGCCAAAAAGGGCGTATGCGTTTTTTCCTGAATATATTCAGGAAAAAACGCATACGCCCTTTTTGGCCAACCAAGCAACCTGGAAAGGCAAATCAGCGCTACAAAGAAGTCTCGCTTCCCATCGGTCAAAAGGGCCATGCTGAAAAAAGTGTCAAAACCAGAAATGCAGGACAGGCCATGGAGAAATGGGAGCCTTGCTACACTGATGGGCGGGATGTAAATTGCCAACAGCCACTCTGGAGAAGTGTACGGTGTGTCCTGAAACATCTAAAAAACACAGCTTAGAGAGCATAGGGCACTTCCACGCATGGGGGGATAAAGCGGGAAAATTGAAAATCAGCAAGACACAAGCACCCCAAAGTTTAGGGCTGCTCTGTTGACAAGGACCTCCACTTCCTTCCACCTTAAATATCCCAGGAAAGCGAAAAATGGATAAAAAAGTTGTGGTCCTTATGTACAATGGAATATCACTCAGCCATGAAATCAATGTCATAAGGCTAGTAGCAGCATGATGAGTGGATTTAGGTAAGACGATTCTAAGTGAAATAAGTCACACAGAAAAGGACACTTCTCATAAGGTGTCACTTATAGAGGGAATGTAAAAACCGTTACACTTGAACTGAATTACAAAACAGAACAGAGTCACACATGCAGAAAACACACTATGGCTGCTTAACGGGAAAGGTGAGGTGGGGTGATACATAAAACAAGAGTTTCAAATTAGCTCAGATACCGTTCCATAAACCCAATATGGAATAGAGAAGACCTACTCCTTGCTCAGAGAACTGGACTCAACACGCCCGATTCACCGCACAAGAATATATCTGACTAGTAATAATCTTAAAACCTATGTATTGATATCTCTCTGTTAGTGGGTCAAGTGGGTGTAAAGCGGCCTAAACACAGCCGTGAAAAGCAGCTAAACCCCATTATAAAAATAAATTACTTTTAAAAACCCATGAAACAAAGACAGGGAAAGAGAGAGAAATTCTTACACAATTCGTTCAGGGGCTGTGATGCAACCTGGATTGACCATATCTAGACCCACAGCTGGATGAGACATAAGGGTGGACACTCTTGGGGCTGAGAGGTTCGGTGAGGTTGGGTGAGCAAACGCAGACCCTTTAAAGTAATACTGCGTGCTACCCATCGCATGGGTCCCAAATCTCCAGGTTCAAGGGCATCTTCCTACATCGAAAACATGCATGAGAAACCCAGAAGATGGTACACCGTGTGATGGGGAAAGGTTTCTAAAACGCACCTCATTTCTCATCTCCTTGTGCTCGGGTTCGCCATTCCAGCCACTTTACTAGCAATCTCCCTACTTGGAGCATCAGCACCTTTAACCTCCTGTTCCGTACAGGTTGCAATTTGTCCTGAGGATGAACGGGAAGACGGGGAACCAATGAGAGACTAGCTCTTGGTGTTGGGACAGGCACAGGTCACTCTATTTTCCCATCAGGAAGAAGAATTAACCACAGGCTCAGCCTGCCCCCCTGAACCAGAACAGGGCCTGAAGCCATCCTGCGCTTTTGCGGCCGGCTCCCAAAAAAGCGACTTGTAAAATGGAGCTTCAGGGCACTGCAATTCACAAACCTGCAGAGTTATAAATGATAACTCTCGTCCACAAATATATTGAGGGAAGGCAAAGAAGAGGATTTGAAATCAAGGCAGAATTGCAGGAAACAGATTTCAGGAGGTAGATTCGAATCGCCTTTAAAGCACATGAAAAGCGGCAAAACGTTGACAATGATGCCCTTGGCCAAAAAGGGCGTATGCGTTTTTTCCTGAATATATTCAGGAAAAAACGCATACGCCCTTTTTGGCCAACCAAGCAACCTGGAAAGGCAAATCAGCGCTACAAAGAAGTCTCGCTTCCCATCGGTCAAAAGGGCCATGCTGAAAAAAGTGTCAAAACCAGAAATGCAGGACAGGCCATGGAGAAATGGGAGCCTTGCTACACTGATGGGCGGGATGTAAATTGCCAACAGCCACTCTGGAGAAGTGTACGGTGTGTCCTGAAACATCTAAAAAACACAGCTTAGAGAGCATAGGGCACTTCCACGCATGGGGGGATAAAGTGGGAAAATTGAAAATCAGCAAGACACAAGCACCCCAAAGTTTAGGGCTGCTCTGTTGACAAGGACCTCCACTTCCTTCCACCTTAAATATCCCAGGAAAGCGAAAAATGGATAAAAAAGTTGTGGTCCTTATGTACAATGGAATATCACTCAGCCATGAAATCAATGTCATAAGGCTAGTAGCAGCATGATGAGTGGATTTAGGTAAGACGATTCTAAGTGAAATAAGTCACACAGAAAAGGACACTTCTCATAAGGTGTCACTTATAGAGGGAATGTAAAAACCGTTACACTTGAACTGAATTACAAAACAGAACAGAGTCACACATGCAGAAAACACACTATGGCTGCTTAACGGGAAAGGTGAGGTGGGGTGATACATAAAACAAGAGTTTCAAATTAGCTCAGATACCGTTCCATAAACCCAATATGGAATAGACAAGACCTACTCCTTGCTCAGAGAACTGGACTCAACACGCCCGATTCACCGCACAAGAATATATCTGACTAGTAATAATCTTAAAACCTATGTATTGATATCTCTCTGTTAGTGGGTCAAGTGGGTGTAAAGCGGCCTAAACACAGCCGTGAAAAGCAGCTAAACCCCATTATAAAAATAAATTACTTTTAAAAACCCATGAAACAAAGACAGGGAAAGAGAGAGAAATTCTTACACAATTCGTTCAGGGGCTGTGATGCAACCTGGATTGACCATATCTAGACCCACAGCTGGATGAGACATAAGGGTGGACACTCTTGGGGCTGAGGGGTTTGGTGAGGTTGGGTGAGCAAACGCAGACCCTTTAAAGTAATACTGCGTGCTACCCATCGCATGGGTCCCAAATCTCCAGGTTCAAGGGCATCTTCCTACATCGAAAACATGCATGAGAAACCCAGAAGATGGTACACCGTGTGATGGGGAAAGGTTTCTAAAACGCACCTCATTTCTCATCTCCTTGTGCTCGGGTTCGCCATTCCAGCCACTTTACTAGCAATCTCCCTACTTGGAGCATCAGCACCTTTAACCTCCTGTTCCGTACAGGTTGCAATTTGTCCTGAGGATGAACGGGAAGACGGGGAACCAATGAGAGACTAGCTCTTGGTGTTGGGACAGGCACAGGTCACTCTATTTTCCCATCAGGAAGAAGAATTAACCACAGGCTCAGCCTGCCCCCCTGAACCAGAACAGGGCCTGAAGCCATCCTGCGCTTTTGCGGCCGGCTCCCAAAAAAGCGACTTGTAAAATGGAGCTTCAGGGCACTGCAATTCACAAACCTGCAGAGTTATAAATGATAACTCTCGTCCACAAATATATTGAGGGAAGGCAAAGAAGAGGATTTGAAATCAAGGCAGAATTGCAGGAAACAGATTTCAGGAGGTAGATTCGAATCGCCTTTAAAGCACATGAAAAGCGGCAAAACGTTGACAATGATGCCCTTGGCCAAAAAGGGCGTATGCGTTTTTTCCTGAATATATTCAGGAAAAAACGCATACGCCCTTTTTGGCCAACCAAGCAACCTGGAAAGGCAAATCAGCGCTACAAAGAAGTCTCGCTTCCCATCGGTCAAAAGGGCCATGCTGAAAAAAGTGTCAAAACCAGAAATGCAGGACAGGCCATGGAGAAATGGGAGCCTTGCTACACTGATGGGCGGGATGTAAATTGCCAACAGCCACTCTGGAGAAGTGTACGGTGTGTCCTGAAACATCTAAAAAACACAGCTTAGAGAGCATAGGGCACTTCCACGCATGGGGGGATAAAGCGGGAAAATTGAAAATCAGCAAGACACAAGCACCCCAAAGTTTAGGGCTGCTCTGTTGACAAGGACCTCCACTTCCTTCCACCTTAAATATCCCAGGAAAGCGAAAAATGGATAAAAAAGTTGTGGTCCTTATGTACAATGGAATATCACTCAGCCATGAAATCAATATCATAAGGCTAGTAGCAGCATGATGAGTGGATTTAGGTAAGACGATTCTAAGTGAAATAAGTCACACAGAAAAGGACACTTCTCATAAGGTGTCACTTATAGAGGGAATGTAAAAACCGTTACACTTGAACTGAATTACAAAACAGAACAGAGTCACACATGCAGAAAACACACTATGGCTGCTTAACGGGAAAGGTGAGGTGGGGTGATACATAAAACAAGAGTTTCAAATTAGCTCAGATACCGTTCCATAAACCCAATATGGAATAGAGAAGACCTACTCCTTGCTCAGAGAACTGGACTCAACACGCCCGATTCACCGCACAAGAATATATCTGACTAGTAATAATCTTAAAACCTATGTATTGATATCTCTCTGTTAGTGGGTCAAGTGGGTGTAAAGCGGCCTAAACACAGCCGTGAAAAGCAGCTAAACCCCATTATAAAAATAAATTACTTTTAAAAACCCATGAAACAAAGACAGGGAAAGAGAGAGAAATTCTTACACAATTCGTTCAGGGGCTGTGATGCAACCTGGATTGACCATATCTAGACCCACAGCTGGATGAGACATAAGGGTGGACACTCTTGGGGCTGAGAGGTTCGGTGAGGTTGGGTGAGCAAACGCAGACCCTTTAAAGTAATACTGCGTGCTACCCATCGCATGGGTCCCAAATCTCCAGGTTCAAGGGCATCTTCCTACATCGAAAACATGCATGAGAAACCCAGAAGATGGTACACCGTGTGATGGGGAAAGGTTTCTAAAACGCACCTCATTTCTCATCTCCTTGTGCTCGGGTTCGCCATTCCAGCCACTTTACTAGCAATCTCCCTACTTGGAGCATCAGCACCTTTAACCTCCTGTTCCGTACAGGTTGCAATTTGTCCTGAGGATGAACGGGAAGACGGGGAACCAATGAGAGACTAGCTCTTGGTGTTGGGACAGGCACAGGTCACTCTATTTTCCCATCAGGAAGAAGAATTAACCACAGGCTCAGCCTGCCCCCCTGAACCAGAACAGGGCCTGAAGCCATCCTGCGCTTTTGCGGCCGGCTCCCAAAAAAGCGACTTGTAAAATGGAGCTTCAGGGCACTGCAATTCACAAACCTGCAGAGTTATAAATGATAACTCTCGTCCACAAATATATTGAGGGAAGGCAAAGAAGAGGATTTGAAATCAAGGCAGAATTGCAGGAAACAGATTTCAGGAGGTAGATTCGAATCGCCTTTAAAGCACATGAAAAGCGGCAAAACGTTGACAATGATGCCCTTGGCCAAAAAGGGCGTATGCGTTTTTTCCTGAATATATTCAGGAAAAAACGCATACGCCCTTTTTGGCCAACCAAGCAACCTGGAAAGACAAATCAGCGCTACAAAGAAGTCTCGCTTCCCATCGGTCAAAAGGGCCATGCTGAAAAAAGTGTCAAAACCAGAAATGCAGGACAGGCCATGGAGAAATGGGAGCCTTGCTACACTGATGGGCGGGATGTAAATTGCCAACAGCCACTCCTGAGAAGTGTACGGTGTGTCCTGAAACATCTAAAAAACACAGCTTAGAGAGCATAGGGCACTTCCACGCATGGGGGGATAAAGCGGGAAAATTGAAAATCAGCAAGACACAAGCACCCCAAAGTTTAGGGCTGCTCTGTTGACAAGGACCTCCACTTCCTTCCACCTTAAATATCCCAGGAAAGCGAAAAATGGATAAAAAAGTTGTGGTCCTTATGTACAATGGAATATCACTCAGCCATGAAATCAATGTCATAAGGCTAGTAGCAGCATGATGAGTGGATTTAGGTAAGACGATTCTAAGTGAAATAAGTCACACAGAAAAGGACACTTCTCATAAGGTGTCACTTATAGAGGGAATGTAAAAACCGTTACACTTGAACTGAATTACAAAACAGAACAGAGTCACACATGCAGAAAACACACTATGGCTGCTTAACGGGAAAGGTGAGGTGGGGTGATACATAAAACAAGAGTTTCAAATTAGCTCAGATACCGTTCCATAAACCCAATATGGAATAGACAAGACCTACTCCTTGCTCAGAGAACTGGACTCAACACGCCCGATTCACCGCACAAGAATATATCTGACTAGTAATAATCTTAAAACCTATGTATTGATATCTCTCTGTTAGTGGGTCAAGTGGGTGTAAAGCGGCCTAAACACAGCCGTGAAAAGCAGCTAAACCCCATTATAAAAATAAATTACTTTTAAAAACCCATGAAACAAAGACAGGGAAAGAGAGAGAAATTCTTACACAATTCGTTCAGGGGCTGTGATGCAACCTGGATTGACCATATCTAGACCCACAGCTGGATGAGACATAAGGGTGGACACTCTTGGGGCTGAGGGGTTTGGTGAGGTTGGGTGAGCAAACGCAGACCCTTTAAAGTAATACTGCGTGCTACCCATCGCATGGGTCCCAAATCTCCAGGTTCAAGGGCATCTTCCTACATCAAAAACATGCATGAGAAACCCAGAAGATGGTACACCGTGTGATGGGGAAAGGTTTCTAAAACGCACCTCATTTCTCATCTCCTTGTGCTCGGGTTCGCCATTCCAGCCACTTTACTAGCAATCTCCCTACTTGGAGCATCAGCACCTTTAACCTCCTGTTCCGTACAGGTTGCAATTTGTCCTGAGGATGAACGGGAAGACGGGGAACCAATGAGAGACTAGCTCTTGGTGTTGGGACAGGCACAGGTCACTCTATTTTCCCATCAGGAAGAAGAATTAACCACAGGCTCAGCCTGCCCCCCTGAACCAGAACAGGGCCTGAAGCCATCCTGCGCTTTTGCGGCCGGCTCCCAAAAAACCGACTTGTAAAATGGAGCTTCAGGGCACTGCAATTCACAAACCTGCAGAGTTATAAATGATAACTCTCGTCCACAAATATATTGAGGGAAGGCAAAGAAGAGGATTTGAAATCAAGGCAGAATTGCAGGAAACAGATTTCAGGAGGTAGATTCGAATCGCCTTTAAAGCACATGAAAAGCGGCAAAACGTTGACAATGATGCCCTTGGCCAAAAAGGGCGTATGCGTTTTTTCCTGAATATATTCAGGAAAAAACGCATACGCCCTTTTTGGCCAACCAAGCAACCTGGAAAGGCAAATCAGCGCTACAAAGAAGTCTCGCTTCCCATCGGTCAAAAGGGCCATGCTGAAAAAAGTGTCAAAACCAGAAATGCAGGACAGGCCATGGAGAAATGGGAGCCTTGCTACACTGATGGGCGGGATGTAAATTGCCAACAGCCACTCTGGAGAAGTGTACGGTGTGTCCTGAAACATCTAAAAAACACAGCTTAGAGAGCATAGGGCACTTCCACGCATGGGGGGATAAAGCGGGAAAATTGAAAATCAGCAAGACACAAGCACCCCAAAGTTTAGGGCTGCTCTGTTGACAAGGACCTCCACTTCCTTCCACCTTAAATATCCCAGGAAAGCGAAAAATGGATAAAAAAGTTGTGGTCCTTATGTACAATGGAATATCACTCAGCCATGAAATCAATGTCATAAGGCTAGTAGCAGCATGATGAGTGGATTTAGGTAAGACGATTCTAAGTGAAATAAGTCACACAGAAAAGGACACTTCTCATAAGGTGTCACTTATAGAGGGAATGTAAAAACCGTTACACTTGAACTGAATTACAAAACAGAACAGAGTCACACATGCAGAAAACACACTATGGCTGCTTAACGGGAAAGGTGAGGTGGGGTGATACATAAAACAAGAGTTTCAAATTAGCTCAGATACCGTTCCATAAACCCAATATGGAATAGACAAGACCTACTCCTTGCTCAGAGAACTGGACTCAACACGCCCGATTCACCGCACAAGAATATATCTGACTAGTAATAATCTTAAAACCTATGTATTGATATCTCTCTGTTAGTGGGTCAAGTAGGTGTAAAGCGGCCTAAACACAGCCGTGAAAAGCAGCTAAACCCCATTATAAAAATAAATTACTTTTAAAAACCCATGAAACAAAGACAGGGAAAGAGAGAGAAATTCTTACACAATTCGTTCAGGGGCTGTGATGCAACCTGGATTGACCATATCTAGACCCACAGCTGGATGAGACATAAGGGTGAACACTCTTGGGGCTGAGAGGTTTGGTGAGGTTGGGTGAGCAAACGCAGACACTTTAAAGTAATACTGCGTGCTACCCATCGCATGGGTCCCAAATCTCCAGGTTCAAGGGCATCTTCCTACATCGAAAACATGCATGAGAAACCCAGAAGATGGTACACCGTGTGATGGGGAAAGGTTTCTAAAACGCACCTCATTTCTCATCTCCTTGTGCTCGGGTTCGCCATTCCAGCCACTTTACTAGCAATCTCCCTACTTGGAGCATCAGCACCTTTAACCTCCTGTTCCGTACAGGTTGCAATTTGTCCTGAGGATGAACGGGAAGACGGGGAACCAATGAGAGACTAGCTCTTGGTGTTGGGACAGGCACAGGTCACTCTATTTTCCCATCAGGAAGAAGAATTAACCACAGGCTCAGCCTGCCCCCCTGAACCAGAACAGGGCCTGAAGCCATCCTGCGCTTTTGCGGCCGGCTCCCAAAAAAGCGACTTGTAAAATGGAGCTTCAGGGCACTGCAATTCACAAACCTGCAGAGTTATAAATGATAACTCCCGTCCACAAATATATTGAGGGAAGGCAAAGAAGAGGATTTGAAATCAAGGCAGAATTGCAGGAAACAGATTTCAGGAGGTAGATTCGAATCGCCTTTAAAGCACATGAAAAGCGGCAAAACGTTGACAATGATGCCCTTGGCCAAAAAGGGCGTATGCGTTTTTTCCTGAATATATTCAGGAAAAAACGCATACGCCCTTTTTGGCCAACCAAGCAACCTGGAAAGGCAAATCAGCGCTACAAAGAAGTCTCGCTTCCCATCGGTCAAAAGGGCCATGCTGAAAAAAGTGTCAAAACCAGAAATGCAGGACAGGCCATGGAGAAATGGGAGCCTTGCTACACTGATGGGCGGGATGTAAATTGCCAACAGCCACTCTGGAGAAGTGTACGGTGTGTCCTGAAACATCTAAAAAACACAGCTTAGAGAGCATAGGGCACTTCCACGCATGGGGGGATAAAGTGGGAAAATTGAAAATCAGCAAGACACAAGCACCCCAAAGTTTAGGGCTGCTCTGTTGACAAGGACCTCCACTTCCTTCCACCTTAAATATCCCAGGAAAGCGAAAAATGGATAAAAAAGTTGTGGTCCTTATGTACAATGGAATATCACTCAGCCATGAAATCAATGTCATAAGGCTAGTAGCAGCATGATGAGTGGATTTAGGTAAGACGATTCTAAGTGAAATAAGTCACACAGAAAAGGACACTTCTCATAAGGTGTCACTTATAGAGGGAATGTAAAAACCGTTACACTTGAACTGAATTACAAAACAGAACAGAGTCACACATGCAGAAAACACACTATGGCTGCTTAACGGGAAAGGTGAGGTGGGGTGATACATAAAACAAGAGTTTCAAATTAGCTCAGATACCGTTCCATAAACCCAATATGGAATAGACAAGACCTACTCCTTGCTCAGAGAACTGGACTCAACACGCCCGATTCACCGCACAAGAATATATCTGACTAGTAATAATCTTAAAACCTATGTATTGATATCTCTCTGTTAGTGGGTCAAGTGGGTGTAAAGCGGCCTAAACACAGCCGTGAAAAGCAGCTAAACCCCATTATAAAAATAAATTACTTTTAAAAACCCATGAAACAAAGACAGGGAAAGAGAGAGAAATTCTTACACAATTCGTTCAGGGGCTGTGATGCAACCTGGATTGACCATATCTAGACCCACAGCTGGATGAGACATAAGGGTGGACACTCTTGGGGCTGAGGGGTTTGGTGAGGTTGGGTGAGCAAACGCAGACCCTTTAAAGTAATACTGCGTGCTACCCATCGCATGGGTCCCAAATCTCCAGGTTCAAGGGCATCTTCCTACATCGAAAACATGCATGAGAAACCCAGAAGATGGTACACCGTGTGATGGGGAAAGGTTTCTAAAACGCACCTCATTTCTCATCTCCTTGTGCTCGGGTTCGCCATTCCAGCCACTTTACTAGCAATCTCCCTACTTGGAGCATCAGCACCTTTAACCTCCTGTTCCGTACAGGTTGCAATTTGTCCTGAGGATGAACGGGAAGACGGGGAACCAATGAGAGACTAGCTCTTGGTGTTGGGACAGGCACAGGTCACTCTATTTTCCCATCAGGAAGAAGAATTAACCACAGGCTCAGCCTGCCCCCCTGAACCAGAACAGGGCCTGAAGCCATCCTGCGCTTTTGCGGCCGGCTCCCAAAAAAGCGACTTGTAAAATGGAGCTTCAGGGCACTGCAATTCACAAACCTGCAGAGTTATAAATGATAACTCTCGTCCACAAATATATTGAGGGAAGGCAAAGAAGAGGATTTGAAATCAAGGCAGAATTGCAGGAAACAGATTTCAGGAGGTAGATTCGAATCGCCTTTAAAGCACATGAAAAGCGGCAAAACGTTGACAATGATGCCCTTGGCCAAAAAGGGCGTATGCGTTTTTTCCTGAATATATTCAGGAAAAAACGCATACGCCCTTTTTGGCCAACCAAGCAACCTGGAAAGGCAAATCAGCGCTACAAAGAAGTCTCGCTTCCCATCGGTCAAAAGGGCCATGCTGAAAAAAGTGTCAAAACCAGAAATGCAGGACAGGCCATGGAGAAATGGGAGCCTTGCTACACTGATGGGCGGGATGTAAATTGCCAACAGCCACTCTGGAGAAGTGTACGGTGTGTCCTGAAACATCTAAAAAACACAGCTTAGAGAGCATAGGGCACTTCCACGCATGGGGGGATAAAGCGGGAAAATTGAAAATCAGCAAGACACAAGCACCCCAAAGTTTAGGGCTGCTCTGTTGACAAGGACCTCCACTTCCTTCCACCTTAAATATCCCAGGAAAGCGAAAAATGGATAAAAAAGTTGTGGTCCTTATGTACAATGGAATATCACTCAGCCATGAAATCAATGTCATAAGGCTAGTAGCAGCATGATGAGTGGATTTAGGTAAGACGATTCTAAGTGAAATAAGTCACACAGAAAAGGACACTTCTCATAAGGTGTCACTTATAGAGGGAATGTAAAAACCGTTACACTTGAACTGAATTACAAAACAGAACAGAGTCACACATGCAGAAAACACACTATGGCTGCTTAACGGGAAAGGTGAGGTGGGGTGATACATAAAACAAGAGTTTCAAATTAGCTCAGATACCGTTCCATAAACCCAATATGGAATAGAGAAGACCTACTCCTTGCTCAGAGAACTGGACTCAACACGCCCGATTCACCGCACAAGAATATATCTGACTAGTAATAATCTTAAAACCTATGTATTGATATCTCTCTGTTAGTGGGTCAAGTGGGTGTAAAGCGGCCTAAACACAGCCGTGAAAAGCAGCTAAACCCCATTATAAAAATAAATTACTTTTAAAAACCCATGAAACAAAGACAGGGAAAGAGAGAGAAATTCTTACACAATTCGTTCAGGGGCTGTGATGCAACCTGGATTGACCATATCTAGACCCACAGCTGGATGAGACATAAGGGTGGACACTCTTGGGGCTGAGAGGTTCGGTGAGGTTGGGTGAGCAAACGCAGACCCTTTAAAGTAATACTGCGTGCTACCCATCGCATGGGTCCCAAATCTCCAGGTTCAAGGGCATCTTCCTACATCGAAAACATGCATGAGAAACCCAGAAGATGGTACACCGTGTGATGGGGAAAGGTTTCTAAAACGCACCTCATTTCTCATCTCCTTGTGCTCGGGTTCGCCATTCCAGCCACTTTACTAGCAATCTCCCTACTTGGAGCATCAGCACCTTTAACCTCCTGTTCCGTACAGGTTGCAATTTGTCCTGAGGATGAACGGGAAGACGGGGAACCAATGAGAGACTAGCTCTTGGTGTTGGGACAGGCACAGGTCACTCTATTTTCCCATCAGGAAGAAGAATTAACCACAGGCTCAGCCTGCCCCCCTGAACCAGAACAGGGCCTGAAGCCATCCTGCGCTTTTGCGGCCGGCTCCCAAAAAAGCGACTTGTAAAATGGAGCTTCAGGGCACTGCAATTCACAAACCTGCAGAGTTATAAATGATAACTCTCGTCCACAAATATATTGAGGGAAGGCAAAGAAGAGGATTTGAAATCAAGGCAGAATTGCAGGAAACAGATTTCAGGAGGTAGATTCGAATCGCCTTTAAAGCACATGAAAAGCGGCAAAACGTTGACAATGATGCCCTTGGCCAAAAAGGGCGTATGCGTTTTTTCCTGAATATATTCAGGAAAAAACGCATACGCCCTTTTTGGCCAACCAAGCAACCTGGAAAGGCAAATCAGCGCTACAAAGAAGTCTCGCTTCCCATCGGTCAAAAGGGCCATGCTGAAAAAAGTGTCAAAACCAGAAATGCAGGACAGGCCATGGAGAAATGGGAGCCTTGCTACACTGATGGGCGGGATGTAAATTGCCAACAGCCACTCCTGAGAAGTGTACGGTGTGTCCTGAAACATCTAAAAAACACAGCTTAGAGAGCATAGGGCACTTCCACGCATGGGGGGATAAAGCGGGAAAATTGAAAATCAGCAAGACACAAGCACCCCAAAGTTTAGGGCTGCTCTGTTGACAAGGACCTCCACTTCCTTCCACCTTAAATATCCCAGGAAAGCGAAAAATGGATAAAAAAGTTGTGGTCCTTATGTACAATGGAATATCACTCAGCCATGAAATCAATGTCATAAGGCTAGTAGCAGCATGATGAGTGGATTTAGGTAAGACGATTCTAAGTGAAATAAGTCACACAGAAAAGGACACTTCTCATAAGGTGTCACTTATAGAGGGAATGTAAAAACCGTTACACTTGAACTGAATTACAAAACAGAACAGAGTCACACATGCAGAAAACACACTATGGCTGCTTAACGGGAAAGGTGAGGTGGGGTGATACATAAAACAAGAGTTTCAAATTAGCTCAGATACCGTTCCATAAACCCAATATGGAATAGACAAGACCTACTCCTTGCTCAGAGAACTGGACTCAACACGCCCGATTCACCGCACAAGAATATATCTGACTAGTAATAATCTTAAAACCTATGTATTGATATCTCTCTGTTAGTGGGTCAAGTGGGTGTAAAGCGGCCTAAACACAGCCGTGAAAAGCAGCTAAACCCCATTATAAAAATAAATTACTTTTAAAAACCCATGAAACAAAGACAGGGAAAGAGAGAGAAATTCTTACACAATTCGTTCAGGGGCTGTGATGCAACCTGGATTGACCATATCTAGACCCACAGCTGGATGAGACATAAGGGTGGACACTCTTGGGGCTGAGGGGTTTGGTGAGGTTGGGTGAGCAAACGCAGACCCTTTAAAGTAATACTGCGTGCTACCCATCGCATGGGTCCCAAATCTCCAGGTTCAAGGGCATCTTCCTACATCAAAAACATGCATGAGAAACCCAGAAGATGGTACACCGTGTGATGGGGAAAGGTTTCTAAAACGCACCTCATTTCTCATCTCCTTGTGCTCGGGTTCGCCATTCCAGCCACTTTACTAGCAATCTCCCTACTTGGAGCATCAGCACCTTTAACCTCCTGTTCCGTACAGGTTGCAATTTGTCCTGAGGATGAACGGGAAGACGGGGAACCAATGAGAGACTAGCTCTTGGTGTTGGGACAGGCACAGGTCACTCTATTTTCCCATCAGGAAGAAGAATTAACCACAGGCTCAGCCTGCCCCCCTGAACCAGAACAGGGCCTGAAGCCATCCTGCGCTTTTGCGGCCGGCTCCCAAAAAACCGACTTGTAAAATGGAGCTTCAGGGCACTGCAATTCACAAACCTGCAGAGTTATAAATGATAACTCTCGTCCACAAATATATTGAGGGAAGGCAAAGAAGAGGATTTGAAATCAAGGCAGAATTGCAGGAAACAGATTTCAGGAGGTAGATTCGAATCGCCTTTAAAGCACATGAAAAGCGGCAAAACGTTGACAATGATGCCCTTGGCCAAAAAGGGCGTATGCGTTTTTTCCTGAATATATTCAGGAAAAAACGCATACGCCCTTTTTGGCCAACCAAGCAACCTGGAAAGGCAAATCAGCGCTACAAAGAAGTCTCGCTTCCCATCGGTCAAAAGGGCCATGCTGAAAAAAGTGTCAAAACCAGAAATGCAGGACAGGCCATGGAGAAATGGGAGCCTTGCTACACTGATGGGCGGGATGTAAATTGCCAACAGCCACTCTGGAGAAGTGTACGGTGTGTCCTGAAACATCTAAAAAACACAGCTTAGAGAGCATAGGGCACTTCCACGCATGGGGGGATAAAGCGGGAAAATTGAAAATCAGCAAGACACAAGCACCCCAAAGTTTAGGGCTGCTCTGTTGACAAGGACCTCCACTTCCTTCCACCTTAAATATCCCAGGAAAGCGAAAAATGGATAAAAAAGTTGTGGTCCTTATGTACAATGGAATATCACTCAGCCATGAAATCAATGTCATAAGGCTAGTAGCAGCATGATGAGTGGATTTAGGTAAGACGATTCTAAGTGAAATAAGTCACACAGAAAAGGACACTTCTCATAAGGTGTCACTTATAGAGGGAATGTAAAAACCGTTACACTTGAACTGAATTACAAAACAGAACAGAGTCACACATGCAGAAAACACACTATGGCTGCTTAACGGGAAAGGTGAGGTGGGGTGATACATAAAACAAGAGTTTCAAATTAGCTCAGATACCGTTCCATAAACCCAATATGGAATAGACAAGACCTACTCCTTGCTCAGAGAACTGGACTCAACACGCCCGATTCACCGCACAAGAATATATCTGACTAGTAATAATCTTAAAACCTATGTATTGATATCTCTCTGTTAGTGGGTCAAGTAGGTGTAAAGCGGCCTAAACACAGCCGTGAAAAGCAGCTAAACCCCATTATAAAAATAAATTACTTTTAAAAACCCATGAAACAAAGACAGGGAAAGAGAGAGAAATTCTTACACAATTCGTTCAGGGGCTGTGATGCAACCTGGATTGACCATATCTAGACCCACAGCTGGATGAGACATAAGGGTGAACACTCTTGGGGCTGAGAGGTTTGGTGAGGTTGGGTGAGCAAACGCAGACACTTTAAAGTAATACTGCGTGCTACCCATCGCATGGGTCCCAAATCTCCAGGTTCAAGGGCATCTTCCTACATCGAAAACATGCATGAGAAACCCAGAAGATGGTACACCGTGTGATGGGGAAAGGTTTCTAAAACGCACCTCATTTCTCATCTCCTTGTGCTCGGGTTCGCCATTCCAGCCACTTTACTAGCAATCTCCCTACTTGGAGCATCAGCACCTTTAACCTCCTGTTCCGTACAGGTTGCAATTTGTCCTGAGGATGAACGGGAAGACGGGGAACCAATGAGAGACTAGCTCTTGGTGTTGGGACAGGCACAGGTCACTCTATTTTCCCATCAGGAAGAAGAATTAACCACAGGCTCAGCCTGCCCCCCTGAACCAGAACAGGGCCTGAAGCCATCCTGCGCTTTTGCGGCCGGCTCCCAAAAAAGCGACTTGTAAAATGGAGCTTCAGGGCACTGCAATTCACAAACCTGCAGAGTTATAAATGATAACTCCCGTCCACAAATATATTGAGGGAAGGCAAAGAAGAGGATTTGAAATCAAGGCAGAATTGCAGGAAACAGATTTCAGGAGGTAGATTCGAATCGCCTTTAAAGCACATGAAAAGCGGCAAAACGTTGACAATGATGCCCTTGGCCAAAAAGGGCGTATGCGTTTTTTCCTGAATATATTCAGGAAAAAACGCATACGCCCTTTTTGGCCAACCAAGCAACCTGGAAAGGCAAATCAGCGCTACAAAGAAGTCTCGCTTCCCATCGGTCAAAAGGGCCATGCTGAAAAAAGTGTCAAAACCAGAAATGCAGGACAGGCCATGGAGAAATGGGAGCCTTGCTACACTGATGGGCGGGATGTAAATTGCCAACAGCCACTCTGGAGAAGTGTACGGTGTGTCCTGAAACATCTAAAAAACACAGCTTAGAGAGCATAGGGCACTTCCACGCATGGGGGGATAAAGTGGGAAAATTGAAAATCAGCAAGACACAAGCACCCCAAAGTTTAGGGCTGCTCTGTTGACAAGGACCTCCACTTCCTTCCACCTTAAATATCCCAGGAAAGCGAAAAATGGATAAAAAAGTTGTGGTCCTTATGTACAATGGAATATCACTCAGCCATGAAATCAATGTCATAAGGCTAGTAGCAGCATGATGAGTGGATTTAGGTAAGACGATTCTAAGTGAAATAAGTCACACAGAAAAGGACACTTCTCATAAGGTGTCACTTATAGAGGGAATGTAAAAACCGTTACACTTGAACTGAATTACAAAACAGAACAGAGTCACACATGCAGAAAACACACTATGGCTGCTTAACGGGAAAGGTGAGGTGGGGTGATACATAAAACAAGAGTTTCAAATTAGCTCAGATACCGTTCCATAAACCCAATATGGAATAGACAAGACCTACTCCTTGCTCAGAGAACTGGACTCAACACGCCCGATTCACCGCACAAGAATATATCTGACTAGTAATAATCTTAAAACCTATGTATTGATATCTCTCTGTTAGTGGGTCAAGTGGGTGTAAAGCGGCCTAAACACAGCCGTGAAAAGCAGCTAAACCCCATTATAAAAATAAATTACTTTTAAAAACCCATGAAACAAAGACAGGGAAAGAGAGAGAAATTCTTACACAATTCGTTCAGGGGCTGTGATGCAACCTGGATTGACCATATCTAGACCCACAGCTGGATGAGACATAAGGGTGGACACTCTTGGGGCTGAGGGGTTTGGTGAGGTTGGGTGAGCAAACGCAGACCCTTTAAAGTAATACTGCGTGCTACCCATCGCATGGGTCCCAAATCTCCAGGTTCAAGGGCATCTTCCTACATCGAAAACATGCATGAGAAACCCAGAAGATGGTACACCGTGTGATGGGGAAAGGTTTCTAAAACGCACCTCATTTCTCATCTCCTTGTGCTCGGGTTCGCCATTCCAGCCACTTTACTAGCAATCTCCCTACTTGGAGCATCAGCACCTTTAACCTCCTGTTCCGTACAGGTTGCAATTTGTCCTGAGGATGAACGGGAAGACGGGGAACCAATGAGAGACTAGCTCTTGGTGTTGGGACAGGCACAGGTCACTCTATTTTCCCATCAGGAAGAAGAATTAACCACAGGCTCAGCCTGCCCCCCTGAACCAGAACAGGGCCTGAAGCCATCCTGCGCTTTTGCGGCCGGCTCCCAAAAAAGCGACTTGTAAAATGGAGCTTCAGGGCACTGCAATTCACAAACCTGCAGAGTTATAAATGATAACTCTCGTCCACAAATATATTGAGGGAAGGCAAAGAAGAGGATTTGAAATCAAGGCAGAATTGCAGGAAACAGATTTCAGGAGGTAGATTCGAATCGCCTTTAAAGCACATGAAAAGCGGCAAAACGTTGACAATGATGCCCTTGGCCAAAAAGGGCGTATGCGTTTTTTCCTGAATATATTCAGGAAAAAACGCATACGCCCTTTTTGGCCAACCAAGCAACCTGGAAAGGCAAATCAGCGCTACAAAGAAGTCTCGCTTCCCATCGGTCAAAAGGGCCATGCTGAAAAAAGTGTCAAAACCAGAAATGCAGGACAGGCCATGGAGAAATGGGAGCCTTGCTACACTGATGGGCGGGATGTAAATTGCCAACAGCCACTCTGGAGAAGTGTACGGTGTGTCCTGAAACATCTAAAAAACACAGCTTAGAGAGCATAGGGCACTTCCACGCATGGGGGGATAAAGCGGGAAAATTGAAAATCAGCAAGACACAAGCACCCCAAAGTTTAGGGCTGCTCTGTTGACAAGGACCTCCACTTCCTTCCACCTTAAATATCCCAGGAAAGCGAAAAATGGATAAAAAAGTTGTGGTCCTTATGTACAATGGAATATCACTCAGCCATGAAATCAATATCATAAGGCTAGTAGCAGCATGATGAGTGGATTTAGGTAAGACGATTCTAAGTGAAATAAGTCACACAGAAAAGGACACTTCTCATAAGGTGTCACTTATAGAGGGAATGTAAAAACCGTTACACTTGAACTGAATTACAAAACAGAACAGAGTCACACATGCAGAAAACACACTATGGCTGCTTAACGGGAAAGGTGAGGTGGGGTGATACATAAAACAAGAGTTTCAAATTAGCTCAGATACCGTTCCATAAACCCAATATGGAATAGAGAAGACCTACTCCTTGCTCAGAGAACTGGACTCAACACGCCCGATTCACCGCACAAGAATATATCTGACTAGTAATAATCTTAAAACCTATGTATTGATATCTCTCTGTTAGTGGGTCAAGTGGGTGTAAAGCGGCCTAAACACAGCCGTGAAAAGCAGCTAAACCCCATTATAAAAATAAATTACTTTTAAAAACCCATGAAACAAAGACAGGGAAAGAGAGAGAAATTCTTACACAATTCGTTCAGGGGCTGTGATGCAACCTGGATTGACCATATCTAGACCCACAGCTGGATGAGACATAAGGGTGGACACTCTTGGGGCTGAGGGGTTTGGTGAGGTTGGGTGAGCAAACGCAGACCCTTTAAAGTAATACTGCGTGCTACCCATCGCATGGGTCCCAAATCTCCAGGTTCAAGGGCATCTTCCTACATCGAAAACATGCATGAGAAACCCAGAAGATGGTACACCGTGTGATGGGGAAAGGTTTCTAAAACGCACCTCATTTCTCATCTCCTTGTGCTCGGGTTCGCCATTCCAGCCACTTTACTAGCAATCTCCCTACTTGGAGCATCAGCACCTTTAACCTCCTGTTCCGTACAGGTTGCAATTTGTCCTGAGGATGAACGGGAAGACGGGGAACCAATGAGAGACTAGCTCTTGGTGTTGGGACAGGCACAGGTCACTCTATTTTCCCATCAGGAAGAAGAATTAACCACAGGCTCAGCCTGCCCCCCTGAACCAGAACAGGGCCTGAAGCCATCCTGCGCTTTTGCGGCCGGCTCCCAAAAAACCGACTTGTAAAATGGAGCTTCAGGGCACTGCAATTCACAAACCTGCAGAGTTATAAATGATAACTCTCGTCCACAAATATATTGAGGGAAGGCAAAGAAGAGGATTTGAAATCAAGGCAGAATTGCAGGAAACAGATTTCAGGAGGTAGATTCGAATCGCCTTTAAAGCACATGAAAAGCGGCAAAACGTTGACAATGATGCCCTTGGCCAAAAAGGGCGTATGCGTTTTTTC
>NW_028124126.1:0-29696 GCF_965194825.1 Balaenoptera physalus | reverse complement strand
ACCTCAATATGGTAAGGTATCCAATCCTCACACCTTTCTATTTGGTGAACCACAAGTTTTTTTAATGAATCTATGATAGTGTTTCTCTGTGGAAATATCTTTGTTTGTATCATTTTTTAGGTAACCCCTATATGTGATATGATAGGATATGTGTCTTTCTCTTTCTCACTTGCTCCAAATTGCGTGATTACTTCTAGACTCATCTATGGTGCTGCAAATGGCATTGTTTCATTTTTTCACTAGCTCATATTCCATCTGTACAGGTAGCAGTTCTTCTTTGTCCACCCATCTGTCGGTGGACCTTTTGGTTACTTCCATATCTTGGCTATTGTAATACTATGCAATGCAGATTTGCGTGCCTGTGTCCTTCCAATTCTTTCTTCTTAGTTTATAGGTCCAGGAATAGGTCTGCTGGATCATATGGTAGCTCAATGTTGACCTTTTAAAGGCACCTCTGTTCTGTTCTCCTTAGTGGCTCTTTCCAGGTTACATCCCACTTAAAGTGGAGGGTATGTATTTCTTCCCAGCACCTTCAGCATTTATTCTTTGTAGTTTCTGCTGATGGTTATTCTGAGTGGTGTGAGCTGATACCTCTTTGTGGTTGAATTTGCATGTGTCTCATAATGCGTAGAAATTGAGCTTTAAGACATGTGCTTTTTATTTTTCCAGCTGTGATTAGAGCTTATTTCTTCAAAGTGTTTTCTTAAAGTATGTGTCACCACTTGAAATATTTTGGCCATTATCTCCCTCAAGACATTTTGAGGGCAGGTTTCATTTACAGCCCTGCAGTACTTGTTCGTATGAAGTGACCATCAGCTCAGGCTTTAAACCTGCTTTTGCAGGTATCGGCCAAAGAGCGGCAGCCTTTCTACGTTCCCCTTGCTGGTACTAGGGAAACAGACCTACCGCCCAGTGGTGTACTTCGGTTATAAATTAGAGTGCAATGTGCCCGGATAAACCCACAAATGTTGATGTCTCCTTGCTTTTGTTTGTTTTTAAATTGAGTTTATATTTATTATTAGAGTAATATTCCATTGTGCTTAAGTACCAAATTTTCTTTCACCATTTTTTCCTTCCAAGGACTATTAAGTTGTACCCAAGTCGAGGCTGTTGTAAACATAGCAGCAGTAAACGGGGTGCCTGCGTCCTGTGGATTTTTGGTTTTTCCAACATATAGGCCCATGAGTGGAAGCGCCCTATGCTTTGTAGCTCTGTTTTTTAGATGTTTTAGGAAACACAGCACACTTCTCCAGAGTGGCCGTTGGCAATTTACATTCCCCCCTTCAGCGTAACAAGGCTCCCTTTTCTCCTCTCCTTGTCCTGCATATCTGGTTTTTACCCTTTGTGAGGATGGTCCTTTTTTCTGATTCGAAGTGATACCTCTTTGTAGTGTTGATTTGCATTGCCCGCTTCTTTGGTTGGCCAAAAAGGGCGTATGCGTTTTTCCTGAATATATTCTGGAAGTTAAATTTGAGAGACAGCTTTTTTTGTTTAATTGATTAATGAATTAATTTATTTTTGGCTGTGTTGGGTCTTCGTTTCTGTGTGAAGGCTTTCTCTAGTTGTGGCAAGCGGGGGCCACTCTTCATCGCGGTGCGCGGGCCTCTCACTATCGCGGCCTCTCTTGTTGCGGAGCACAGGCTCCAGACGTGCAGGCTCAATAGTTGTGGCTCACGGGCCTAGTTGCTCCGCGGCATGTGGGATCTTCCCAGGTCAGGGCTCGAACCCGTGTCCCCTGCATTAGCAGGCAGATTCTCAACCACTGCGCCACCAGGGAAGCCCCTTGAATAGTTTTGTATTTAAAATTTGTCTGTGGGGACTTCCCTGGTGGCGCAGTGGTTAAGAGTCCGCCTGCCAATGCAGGGGACACGGGCTCGAGCCCTGGTCCGGGAAGATCCCACATGCCGCAGACCACCCAAGCCTGTGCGGCACAACTACTGAAGCCTGCGCGCCTAGAGCCCATGCTCGCCCACAAGAGAAGCCACCGCAATTTGAAGCCCGTGCACCGCAACGAAGAGTAGCCCCGCTCGACGCAACTAGAGAAAGCCCACATGCAGCAACGAAGACCCAACGCAGCCAAACATAAATTAGAAACTACAATAAAATTTGCCTCTGAATAACTTTGAGTGAATTTGGTATAAGTTGTAAAGTTTGCATCTACATTCACTTCATTCCAAATGGTTTCCAATTAATTGTTCCTTAACTACTTTTAGAAAGCTTTTGGGATAGAGACTCCATTTTCGTTTGAATGTCCAGTTTAATGGATTCAGCAGTCCTGTCAGTAGGGCACGCTGCCTCCAGTGACCTGTGAGGGAGGCGCGGCCTGCACTTCCTGCACTGACCACAGGGTGGCGCCGAGTTCGCCTCTCTGACCCACAGCGCATGCTCCTTCCCTGGGAACTCGATTGTGAGGTCAGCTGAGAGCAGTTGAGCCTCCTCAGGCGCGGGGGCGGGGGCGCAGGCCTTCCAGTAGGACGCCCGGCTCAGTGTCTCTGCTGAGAGGAGCTCGGTCTCCGTCTCCTTAGGACTCGCTGGGGTTTCGGCTTCAGGACAAAGTGGGGCTGCGTCCACGCTGACTAGGGAACTAGGTTTCCTGAGGACCCAGGTGATGCCTGAGGAAAAGGTGAAGAGACGGTGAGGAAAAGTGGGGAGAAGCTTCCTGTGGGCGACTGACCGTTGAGGGGGTCCGTCTTCGTGTGAGCGAGGGAGGGCTTGGCGTGGAAAGCTGGGTTTTTGTTCAGGTTTGTGTGCAGGGTAGCCAGCGTGAGTTATGGGGCGTCCAGTTTTCCCAGCACCATTTATGGTGGGGAGTGTCGTGCTCCTTGGTGTGTCCTTGGTCCCTGTGTCATAAATTCACCGACCCCGTCCGTGGGGGTTGAATTCTGGTCTCTCTGTCCTGTTCCTCTGGTCCCTGTGCCCGTTTTGAGCCAGTTCCACACTGTTTTGGTGACTGTAGCTTCTCAGCAGAGTGTGACGTCAGGGAGGGAGATGCCTCCAGCCCGTTCTCTTTTTTCAGGGTTTCTTTGGCTATTTGGGGTCCTTTGTGGTTCCCCACAGATATTAGGAGGATTTGCTCTATTTGGGGGGAAAATACCATGGAATTTTGGGAGGGATTGCATTCACTGTGTCCACTGCTTTGGGTAGCATGGATATTTTAACAACATTAATTGTTCCATTCCATGAGAACAGGATATCTTTCCATTTATTGGTGTGTTTTTCAATGTCTTCATCAATGTCTTAAAGTTTTCAGTGTGCAGGTCTTTCACCTCCTTGGTTGACTTTATTCCCAGGTATTTTGTTCTTTTTGATGCAGTTGTAAATAGGGTTGCTTTCTTTCTCTTTCTGATGGTTCATTATTAGTGTTTAGAAATGCAACTGATTTCTGTGTATTGATTTTGCAACTTTACTGAATTTATTTATTAGTTCTAATAGTGTTTTTGTGGAATGAAGTGGAAAATTGGAATTCAAAAATCCCACTGTTTCTACCATATCCAGGTCGTCCACAACACGGAGGACAGCGGCTCCTAATATAACCTTCCCACGGTGCCTCTAAATGACATGTGGACTTTGGGTGAACTGGATCTGGGTAAGGCTTGGCTTCTATCTGGAAGTTTGATGTTTTCTCTGCTTTTCTGGCATGCTATTGCCATACATGATGTTTTGAAAAGTAATTGACTTTCCAGGAATTTCAAACATACAACTTTACATACATAAAAACAAGTCTTGTACCTTGATTAAATATACTCCTAAATATTGATGTTGACATTATTACAAATGGAATTGTTCTCATAAATTCTTTTTCAGATTATTTTTTGCCAGCGTATGCATATAAGATAGATTTTCATGAATTGATATTTTGTTCTATAACTTTGCTTATTAATTAGTTGATCAGCTCAAATAATTTCTTTGCTGATTATAGGTAGTTTTATATATAAGATGATGTGACCTATGTTCTGTGAAGAGACACGGTTTTAATTTTTCCATTCACCCATGGATGCCTTTTATTTCTTTCCTCAAGATTCTGGGTAGAACTTCCAGTACACTATTGAGTAACGGTGATGAAGGCCAGCTTCCTGGCCTTGTTCCTGATTTCAGGAGTAAATCTTTCAGTCTTTAACATTGAGCACGATGTTTGCTGTGGCTTTTTGTACTACTCTTTTCCATATTGAACAAATTTCCTTTTATTCCTGCTTTCTTGAGTGTTTTTCATGAAATAACACTGGATTTTCATTGTAGATTTTTTGCATGAATTGATATGGTTATGTGTTTTTACTTCACACCATTATTGTGGTTGAATACATTGCTTACTTTTACTATGTTGAGCAACCTGAAATTCCTGGTGTAGAGATACTTGCTTATGGCATTATCCATTTAAAGTTCTGTTGGTTTCATGTTGCTATTATTGTGTGATAGATTTTTACATTCATATTTGTAAGTTGTACTGGGGTAGTTTTCTTGTTTTTTTCCTCTATTTTTAAAATCTTTTTTAAAATAGTGGTTTTATTTCATTCTAATTATTTATTTATTTTGGCCACGTCCCATAGCTTGTGGGATCTTAGTTCCCCAGTCAGGGATCGAACCCGAGCCCTTGGCAGTGAAAGCACAGAGTCCTAACCACTGGGCCACCAGAGAATTCCCCAGTTTTCTTTGTCAAGATGTATTTGTATAATCTGATTAGGCTTGGCTTGGTGTAAGTGGTTTGGAGGGTTAGCATTAGGGCTGGGGCTGGTGTGAGGGTTGGGGCTGTGTATGGTTTATGGTTGCTGTGATGGTTTAAGTTTTATGCTTAATGAGTTATTTATGGGTATGGTTAATGAATATATTTTATGGTTTGCTTATGGTTATGGTTTGGCTTATTGGTTAAGGTTTATGGTTTTGGTCTCAGGCTGTTAGGGTTCTGTGTTAGAGTGGGTGTTAGGGTATGGGTGAGAATTGGGGTACAGGTAGGATGCGGGTAGAGCATGGGTTAGGGTAAGGTACAGGTTTAGGGTACGGGTTAGGCTAAGGTTAGGTCAGGGCTTAGGGTCAGGATCAGAGTTTAGGGTTAGGGTCCATGTCAGGATTAGCGTCAAGGTTGAGCGAGGCCATTGTTTTCTGCTCCTCCAGTTCTGGATTCTCATTGATAGATGAATGAAATGTCTGCTCTGGTCACCCACTGTTTCAAATTGAGCTCAGCCTTAGTCAAGGGTTCTTAGGGCCTCAGAGGTCATGCAGGGTTTCCCTCCACCCTCCCTCCTGGGAAGGGTGATGCAGGCCCCACTCTGTGTGGGCAGCCCCAGGTCCAGCATGGCCCTGACATGCAGGATACTAAGTAGACGTGATGTAAGACTTGGTGCATCAGTCTGCCAGCCCCCAGGTGCTGCCTTTTTTTTTTTCTTAATTAATTAATTAATTAATTTGGGGCTGTGTTGGGTCTGCATTGCTGCACGGAGGCTTTCTCTAGTTGCGGCGAGTGGGGGCTTCTCATTGCGGTGGCTTCTCTTGTTGCAGAGCACAGGCTCTAAGCGCGTGGGCTTCAGCAGTTGTGGCTCGCGGGTTCTAGAGCGCAGGCTCAGTAGTTGTGGTGCACGGGCTTAGTTGCTCCACAGCATGTGGGATCTTCCCGGACCAGGGCTCAAACCCGTGTCCCCTGCATTGGCAGGTGGATTCTTAACCACTGCGCCACCAGGGAAGTCTGGTGTTGCGTTCGTGAGGGCTGGTGGGGCCCTCTTGGGACTGGACGGATCCTTTGTTCCATCTGCACGGGTGTTCAAGCAGGTCTCAGAACAGCCCTTGGCCTCTGAGCGTCCAGGCAGGCACCCACGTTCCTCCAGCTCAGGTTAGCCTTGGCCCCTCCATCCCCGTGGCCAATTACTGAGCTGATTGTGTCTTTACTCTTTAATATTAAATCACTCTCTCCAGGTGGGCGAGAAGTTTACTTGTGAACTTGGTTAGGGTTAGGGGTTAGGGGTTAAGGGTTAGGGGTTAGGGTCAGGGTTAGGGCTAGGGCTAGGGCTAGGGGTTAGGGTTAGGCTTAGGGTTGGGTTAGGGTTGGGGGTTAGGTTTAGGGTTAGGGTTAGTGTTGGGTTAGGGTTAGGGTTAAGGTAGGGTTAGGGTTGGGTTAGGGTTAGGGTTTAGGGTTAGGGTGTCCAGCCTTACGTCCCATTCAGCTGTGAGTGTAGATGTGGTCAGTCCAGTTGCATCACAGCCCCTGATTGAATTTTGTAAGAATTCCTCTCTCTCTCACTGTCTTTCTTTTTTTATAATTAATTTTTATAGTGGGGTGTAGCTGATTTGCAATGTTGTGTTTCTTGGTGCTGTACATCCACCTGAGTCACTTACAGAGAGACATCAATAAATTCTTTTCTAGTTTCTAGTAGTCAGATAGATGTTTTTTCTGTGAATAGTGTGTGCTGAGTCCACTTCCTTGAACAATGAGTATGTCTTGGCGATTACATTATTGGCGTATGGAACGGTATCTGTGCCAATTTCAACCTCCTGGTTTATGCATCACCGCACCACACTTTTCCCCTTAAGCAGCCATCAGTGTGTTTTGTAAATGTGTGATGGTGTTCGGTTTGTAATTCAGTTCATGGTTGGCGATTTTTAGATTCCCTTTATAAGTGATATCTTATGATAAGTTTCTCTTGCTGTCTGACTTATTTCACTCTCAATGACCAAACATAAGTCCCCCTGAGTTGCTGCAACTGGCCTCATTTCATTGATTTCAGGGCTGAGTAATATTCCGTTGTGCTTAAGTACCAAATTTTCTTTCACCATTTTTTCCTTCCAAGGACTATTAAGTTGTACCCAAGTCGAGGCTGTTGTAAACATAGCAGCAGTAAACGGGGTGCCTGCGTCCTGTGGATTTTTGGTTTTTCCAACATATAGGCCCATGAGTGGAAGCGCCCTATGCTTTGTAGCTCTGTTTTTTAGATGTTTTAGGAAACACAGCACACTTCTCCAGAGTGGCCGTTGGCAATTTACATTCCCCCCTTCAGCGTAACAAGGCTCCCTTTTCTCCTCTCCTTGTCCTGCATATCTGGTTTTTACCCTTTGTGAGGATGGTCCTTTTTTCTGATTCGAAGTGATACCTCTTTGTAGTGTTGATTTGCATTGCCCGCTTCTTTGGTTGGCCAAAAAGGGCGTATGCGTTTTTCCTGAATATATTCTGGAAGTTCAATTTGAGAGACAGCTTTTTTTGTTTAATTGATTAATGAATTAATTTATTTTTGGCTGTGTTGGGTCTTCGTTTCTGTGTGAAGGCTTTCTCTAGTTGTGGCAAGCGGGGGCCACTCTTCATCGCGGTGCGCGGGCCTCTCACTATCGCGGCCTCTCTTGTTGCGGAGCACAGGCTCCAGACGTGCAGGCTCAATAGTTGTGGCTCACGGGCCTAGTTGCTCCGCGGCATGTGGGATCTTCCCAGGTCAGGGCTCGAACCCGTGTCCCCTGCATTAGCAGGCAGATTCTCAACCACTGCGCCACCAGGGAAGCCCCTTGAATAGTTTTGTATTTAAAATTTGTCTGTGGGGACTTCCCTGGTGGCGCAGTGGTTAAGAGTCCGCCTGCCAATGCAGGGGACACGGGCTCGAGCCCTGGTCCGGGAAGATCCCACATGCCGCAGACCACCCAAGCCTGTGCGGCACAACTACTGAAGCCTGCGCGCCTAGAGCCCATGCTCGCCCACAAGAGAAGCCACCGCAATTTGAAGCCCGTGCACCGCAACGAAGAGTAGCCCCGCTCGACGCAACTAGAGAAAGCCCACATGCAGCAACGAAGACCCAACGCAGCCAAACATAAATTAGAAACTACAATCAAATTTGCCTCTGAATAACTTTGAGTGAATTTGGTATAAGTTGTAAAGTTTGCATCTACATTCACTTCATTCCAAATGGTTTCCAATTAATTGTTCCTTAACTACTTTTAGAAAGCTTTTGGGATAGAGACTCCATTTTCGTTTGAATGTCCAGTTTAATGGATTCAGCAGTCCTGTCAGTAGGGCACGCTGCCTCCAGTGACCTGTGAGGGAGGCGCGGCCTGCACTTCCTGCACTGACCACAGGGTGGCGCCGAGTTCGCCTCTCTGACCCACAGCGCATGCTCCTTCCCTGGGAACTCGATTGTGAGGTCAGCTGAGAGCAGTTGAGCCTCCTCAGGCGCGGGGGCGGGGGCGCAGGCCTTCCAGTAGGACGCCCGGCTCAGTGTCTCTGCTGAGAGGAGCTCGGTCTCCGTCTCCTTAGGACTCGCTGGGGTTTCGGCTTCAGGACAAAGTGGGGCTGCGTCCACGCTGACTAGGGAACTAGGTTTCCTGAGGACCCAGGTGATGCCTGAGGAAAAGGTGAAGAGACGGTGAGGAAAAGTGGGGAGAAGCTTCCTGTGGGCGACTGACCGTTGAGGGGGTCCGTCTTCGTGTGAGCGAGGGAGGGCTTGGCGTGGAAAGCTGGGTTTTTGTTCAGGTTTGTGTGCAGGGTAGCCAGCGTGAGTTATGGGGCGTCCAGTTTTCCCAGCACCATTTATGGTGGGGAGTGTCGTGCTCCTTGGTGTGTCCTTGGTCCCTGTGTCATAAATTCACCGACCCCGTCCGTGGGGGTTGAATTCTGGTCTCTCTGTCCTGTTCCTCTGGTCCCTGTGCCCGTTTTGAGCCAGTTCCACACTGTTTTGGTGACTGTAGCTTCTCAGCAGAGTGTGACGTCAGGGAGGGAGATGCCTCCAGCCCGTTCTCTTTTTTCAGGGTTTCTTTGGCTATTTGGGGTCCTTTGTGGTTCCCCACAGATATTAGGAGGATTTGCTCTATTTGGGGGGAAAATACCATGGAATTTTGGGAGGGATTGCATTCACTGTGTCCACTGCTTTGGGTAGCATGGATATTTTAACAACATTAATTGTTCCATTCCATGAGAACAGGATATCTTTCCATTTATTGGTGTGTTTTTCAATGTCTTCATCAATGTCTTAAAGTTTTCAGTGTGCAGGTCTTTCACCTCCTTGGTTGACTTTATTCCCAGGTATTTTGTTCTTTTTGATGCAGTTGTAAATAGGGTTGCTTTCTTTCTCTTTCTGATGGTTCATTATTAGTGTTTAGAAATGCAACTGATTTCTGTGTATTGATTTTGCAACTTTACTGAATTTATTTATTAGTTCTAATAGTGTTTTTGTGGAATGAAGTGGAAAATTGGAATTCAAAAATCCCACTGTTTCTACCATATCCAGGTCGTCCACAACACGGAGGACAGCGGCTCCTAATATAACCTTCCCACGGTGCCTCTAAATGACATGTGGACTTTGGGTGAACTGGATCTGGGTAAGGCTTGGCTTCTATCTGGAAGTTTGATGTTTTCTCTGCTTTTCTGGCATGCTATTGCCATACATGATGTTTTGAAAAGTAATTGACTTTCCAGGAATTTCAAACATACAACTTTACATACATAAAAACAAGTCTTGTACCTTGATTAAATATACTCCTAAATATTGATGTTGACATTATTACAAATGGAATTGTTCTCATAAATTCTTTTTCAGATTATTTTTTGCCAGCGTATGCATATAAGATAGATTTTCATGAATTGATATTTTGTTCTATAACTTTGCTTATTAATTAGTTGATCAGCTCAAATAATTTCTTTGCTGATTATAGGTAGTTTTATATATAAGATGATGTGACCTATGTTCTGTGAAGAGACACGGTTTTAATTTTTCCATTCACCCATGGATGCCTTTTATTTCTTTCCTCAAGATTCTGGGTAGAACTTCCAGTACACTATTGAGTAACGGTGATGAAGGCCAGCTTCCTGGCCTTGTTCCTGATTTCAGGAGTAAATCTTTCAGTCTTTAACATTGAGCACGATGTTTGCTGTGGCTTTTTGTACTACTCTTTTCCATATTGAACAAATTTCCTTTTATTCCTGCTTTCTTGAGTGTTTTTCATGAAATAACACTGGATTTTCATTGTAGATTTTTTGCATGAATTGATATGGTTATGTGTTTTTACTTCACACCATTATTGTGGTTGAATACATTGCTTACTTTTACTATGTTGAGCAACCTGAAATTCCTGGTGTAGAGATACTTGCTTATGGCATTATCCATTTAAAGTTCTGTTGGTTTCATGTTGCTATTATTGTGTGATAGATTTTTACATTCATATTTGTAAGTTGTACTGGGGTAGTTTTCTTGTTTTTTTCCTCTATTTTTAAAATCTTTTTTAAAATAGTGGTTTTATTTCATTCTAATTATTTATTTATTTTGGCCACGTCCCATAGCTTGTGGGATCTTAGTTCCCCAGTCAGGGATCGAACCCGAGCCCTTGGCAGTGAAAGCACAGAGTCCTAACCACTGGGCCACCAGAGAATTCCCCAGTTTTCTTTGTCAAGATGTATTTGTATAATCTGATTAGGCTTGGCTTGGTGTAAGTGGTTTGGAGGGTTAGCATTAGGGCTGGGGCTGGTGTGAGGGTTGGGGCTGTGTATGGTTTATGGTTGCTGTGATGGTTTAAGTTTTATGCTTAATGAGTTATTTATGGGTATGGTTAATGAATATATTTTATGGTTTGCTTATGGTTATGGTTTGGCTTATTGGTTAAGGTTTATGGTTTTGGTCTCAGGCTGTTAGGGTTCTGTGTTAGAGTGGGTGTTAGGGTATGGGTGAGAATTGGGGTACAGGTAGGATGCGGGTAGAGCATGGGTTAGGGTAAGGTACAGGTTTAGGGTACGGGTTAGGCTAAGGTTAGGTCAGGGCTTAGGGTCAGGATCAGAGTTTAGGGTTAGGGTCCATGTCAGGATTAGCGTCAAGGTTGAGCGAGGCCATTGTTTTCTGCTCCTCCAGTTCTGGATTCTCATTGATAGATGAATGAAATGTCTGCTCTGGTCACCCACTGTTTCAAATTGAGCTCAGCCTTAGTCAAGGGTTCTTAGGGCCTCAGAGGTCATGCAGGGTTTCCCTCCACCCTCCCTCCTGGGAAGGGTGATGCAGGCCCCACTCTGTGTGGGCAGCCCCAGGTCCAGCATGGCCCTGACATGCAGGATACTAAGTAGACGTGATGTAAGACTTGGTGCATCAGTCTGCCAGCCCCCAGGTGCTGCCTTTTTTTTTTTCTTAATTAATTAATTAATTAATTTGGGGCTGTGTTGGGTCTGCATTGCTGCACGGAGGCTTTCTCTAGTTGCGGCGAGTGGGGGCTTCTCATTGCGGTGGCTTCTCTTGTTGCAGAGCACAGGCTCTAAGCGCGTGGGCTTCAGCAGTTGTGGCTCGCGGGTTCTAGAGCGCAGGCTCAGTAGTTGTGGTGCACGGGCTTAGTTGCTCCACAGCATGTGGGATCTTCCCGGACCAGGGCTCAAACCCGTGTCCCCTGCATTGGCAGGTGGATTCTTAACCACTGCGCCACCAGGGAAGTCTGGTGTTGCGTTCGTGAGGGCTGGTGGGGCCCTCTTGGGACTGGACGGATCCTTTGTTCCATCTGCACGGGTGTTCAAGCAGGTCTCAGAACAGCCCTTGGCCTCTGAGCGTCCAGGCAGGCACCCACGTTCCTCCAGCTCAGGTTAGCCTTGGCCCCTCCATCCCCGTGGCCAATTACTGAGCTGATTGTGTCTTTACTCTTTAAAATTAAATCACTCTCTCCAGGTGGGCGAGAAGTTTACTTGTGAACTTGGTTAGGGTTAGGGGTTAGGGGTTAAGGGTTAGGGGTTAGGGTCAGGGTTAGGGCTAGGGCTAGGGCTAGGGGTTAGGGTTAGGCTTAGGGTTGGGTTAGGGTTGGGGGTTAGGTTTAGGGTTAGGGTTAGTGTTGGGTTAGGGTTAGGGTTAAGGTAGGGTTAGGGTTGGGTTAGGGTTAGGGTTTAGGGTTAGGGTGTCCAGCCTTACGTCCCATTCAGCTGTGAGTGTAGATGTGGTCAGTCCAGTTGCATCACAGCCCCTGATTGAATTTTGTAAGAATTCCTCTCTCTCTCACTGTCTTTCTTTTTTTATAATTAATTTTTATAGTGGGGTGTAGCTGATTTGCAATGTTGTGTTTCTTGGTGCTGTACATCCACCTGAGTCACTTACAGAGAGACATCAATAAATTCTTTTCTAGTTTCTAGTAGTCAGATAGATGTTTTTTCTGTGAATAGTGTGTGCTGAGTCCACTTCCTTGAACAATGAGTATGTCTTGGCGATTACATTATTGGCGTATGGAACGGTATCTGTGCCAATTTCAACCTCCTGGTTTATGCATCACCGCACCACACTTTTCCCCTTAAGCAGCCATCAGTGTGTTTTGTAAATGTGTGATGGTGTTCGGTTTGTAATTCAGTTCATGGTTGGCGATTTTTAGATTCCCTTTATAAGTGATATCTTATGATAAGTTTCTCTTGCTGTCTAACTTATTTCACTCTCAATGACCAAACATAAGTCCCCCTGAGTTGCTGCAACTGGCCTCATTTCATTGATTTCAGGGCTGAGTAATATTCCGTTGTGCTTAAGTACCAAATTTTCTTTCACCATTTTTTCCTTCCAAGGACTATTAAGTTGTACCCAAGTCGAGGCTGTTGTAAACATAGCAGCAGTAAACGGGGTGCCTGCGTCCTGTGGATTTTTGGTTTTTCCAACATATAGGCCCATGAGTGGAAGCGCCCTATGCTTTGTAGCTCTGTTTTTTAGATGTTTTAGGAAACACAGCACACTTCTCCAGAGTGGCCGTTGGCAATTTACATTCCCCCCTTCAGCGTAACAAGGCTCCCTTTTCTCCTCTCCTTGTCCTGCATATCTGGTTTTTACCCTTTGTGAGGATGGTCCTTTTTTCTGATTCGAAGTGATACCTCTTTGTAGTGTTGATTTGCATTGCCCGCTTCTTTGGTTGGCCAAAAAGGGCGTATGCGTTTTTCCTGAATATATTCTGGAAGTTCAATTTGAGAGACAGCTTTTTTTGTTTAATTGATTAATTAATTAATTTATTTTTGGCTGTGTTGGGTCTTCGTTTCTGTGTGAAGGCTTTCTCTAGTTGTGGCAAGCGGGGGCCACTCTTCATCGCGGTGCGCGGGCCTCTCACTATCGCGGCCTCTCTTGTTGCGGAGCACAGGCTCCAGACGTGCAGGCTCAATAGTTGTGGCTCACGGGCCTAGTTGCTCCGCGGCATGTGGGATCTTCCCAGGTCAGGGCTCGAACCCGTGTCCCCTGCATTAGCAGGCAGATTCTCAACCACTGCGCCACCAGGGAAGCCCCTTGAATAGTTTTGTATTTAAAATTTGTCTGTGGGGACTTCCCTGGTGGCGCAGTGGTTAAGAGTCCGCCTGCCAATGCAGGGGACACGGGCTCGAGCCCTGGTCCGGGAAGATCCCACATGCCGCAGACCACCCAAGCCTGTGCGGCACAACTACTGAAGCCTGCGCGCCTAGAGCCCATGCTCGCCCACAAGAGAAGCCACCGCAATTTGAAGCCCGTGCACCGCAACGAAGAGTAGCCCCGCTCGACGCAACTAGAGAAAGCCCACATGCAGCAACGAAGACCCAACGCAGCCAAACATAAATTAGAAACTACAATAAAATTTGCCTCTGAATAACTTTGAGTGAATTTGGTATAAGTTGTAAAGTTTGCATCTACATTCACTTCATTCCAAATGGTTTCCAATTAATTGTTCCTTAACTACTTTTAGAAAGCTTTTGGGATAGAGACTCCATTTTCGTTTGAATGTCCAGTTTAATGGATTCAGCAGTCCTGTCAGTAGGGCACGCTGCCTCCAGTGACCTGTGAGGGAGGCGCGGCCTGCACTTCCTGCACTGACCACAGGGTGGCGCCGAGTTCGCCTCTCTGACCCACAGCGCATGCTCCTTCCCTGGGAACTCGATTGTGAGGTCAGCTGAGAGCAGTTGAGCCTCCTCAGGCGCGGGGGCGGGGGCGCAGGCCTTCCAGTAGGACGCCCGGCTCAGTGTCTCTGCTGAGAGGAGCTCGGTCTCCGTCTCCTTAGGACTCGCTGGGGTTTCGGCTTCAGGACAAAGTGGGGCTGCGTCCACGCTGACTAGGGAACTAGGTTTCCTGAGGACCCAGGTGATGCCTGAGGAAAAGGTGAAGAGACGGTGAGGAAAAGTGGGGAGAAGCTTCCTGTGGGCGACTGACCGTTGAGGGGGTCCGTCTTCGTGTGAGCGAGGGAGGGCTTGGCGTGGAAAGCTGGGTTTTTGTTCAGGTTTGTGTGCAGGGTAGCCAGCGTGAGTTATGGGGCGTCCAGTTTTCCCAGCACCATTTATGGTGGGGAGTGTCGTGCTCCTTGGTGTGTCCTTGGTCCCTGTGTCATAAATTCACCGACCCCGTCCGTGGGGGTTGAATTCTGGTCTCTCTGTCCTGTTCCTCTGGTCCCTGTGCCCGTTTTGAGCCAGTTCCACACTGTTTTGGTGACTGTAGCTTCTCAGCAGAGTGTGACGTCAGGGAGGGAGATGCCTCCAGCCCGTTCTCTTTTTTCAGGGTTTCTTTGGCTATTTGGGGTCCTTTGTGGTTCCCCACAGATATTAGGAGGATTTGCTCTATTTGGGGGGAAAATACCATGGAATTTTGGGAGGGATTGCATTCACTGTGTCCACTGCTTTGGGTAGCATGGATATTTTAACAACATTAATTGTTCCATTCCATGAGAACAGGATATCTTTCCATTTATTGGTGTGTTTTTCAATGTCTTCATCAATGTCTTAAAGTTTTCAGTGTGCAGGTCTTTCACCTCCTTGGTTGACTTTATTCCCAGGTATTTTGTTCTTTTTGATGCAGTTGTAAATAGGGTTGCTTTCTTTCTCTTTCTGATGGTTCATTATTAGTGTTTAGAAATGCAACTGATTTCTGTGTATTGATTTTGCAACTTTACTGAATTTATTTATTAGTTCTAATAGTGTTTTTGTGGCATGAAGTGGAAAATTGGAATTCAAAAATCCCACTGTTTCTACCATATCCAGGTCGTCCACAACACGGAGGACAGCGGCTCCTAATATAACCTTCCCACGGTGCCTCTAAATGACATGTGGACTTTGGGTGAACTGGATCTGGGTAAGGCTTGGCTTCTATCTGGAAGTTTGATGTTTTCTCTGCTTTTCTGGCATGCTATTGCCATACATGATGTTTTGAAAAGTAATTGACTTTCCAGGAATTTCAAACATACAACTTTACATACATAAAAACAAGTCTTGTACCTTGATTAAATATACTCCTAAATATTGATGTTGACATTATTACAAATGGAATTGTTCTCATAAATTCTTTTTCAGATTATTTTTTGCCAGCGTATGCATATAAGATAGATTTTCATGAATTGATATTTTGTTCTATAACTTTGCTTATTAATTAGTTGATCAGCTCAAATAATTTCTTTGCTGATTATAGGTAGTTTTATATATAAGATGATGTGACCTATGTTCTGTGAAGAGACACGGTTTTAATTTTTCCATTCACCCATGGATGCCTTTTATTTCTTTCCTCAAGATTCTGGGTAGAACTTCCAGTACACTATTGAGTAACGGTGATGAAGGCCAGCTTCCTGGCCTTGTTCCTGATTTCAGGAGTAAATCTTTCAGTCTTTAACATTGAGCACGATGTTTGCTGTGGCTTTTTGTACTACTCTTTTCCATATTGAACAAATTTCCTTTTATTCCTGCTTTCTTGAGTGTTTTTCATGAAATAACACTGGATTTTCATTGTAGATTTTCTGCATGAATTGATATGGTTATGTGTTTTTACTTCACACCATTATTGTGGTTGAATACATTGCTTACTTTTACTATGTTGAGCAACCTGAAATTCCTGGTGTAGAGATACTTGCTTATGGCATTATCCATTTAAAGTTCTGTTGGTTTCATGTTGCTATTATTGTGTGATAGATTTTTACATTCATATTTGTAAGTTGTACTGGGGTAGTTTTCTTGTTTTTTTCCTCTATTTTTAAAATCTTTTTTAAAATAGTGGTTTTATTTCATTCTAATTATTTATTTATTTTGGCCACGTCCCATAGCTTGTGGGATCTTAGTTCCCCAGTCAGGGATCGAACCCGAGCCCTTGGCAGTGAAAGCACAGAGTCCTAACCACTGGGCCACCAGAGAATTCCCCAGTTTTCTTTTTCAAGATGTATTTGTATAATCTGATTAGGCTTGGCTTGGTGTAAGTGGTTTGGAGGGTTAGCATTAGGGCTGGGGCTGGTGTGAGGGTTGGGGCTGTGTATGGTTTATGGTTGCTGTGATGGTTTAAGTTTTATGCTTAATGAGTTATTTATGGGTATGGTTAATGAATATATTTTATGGTTTGCTTATGGTTATGGTTTGGCTTATTGGTTAAGGTTTATGGTTTTGGTCTCAGGCTGTTAGGGTTCTGTGTTAGAGTGGGTGTTAGGGTATGGGTGAGAATTGGGGTACAGGTAGGATGCGGGTAGAGCATGGGTTAGGGTAAGGTACAGGTTTAGGGTACGGGTTAGGCTAAGGTTAGGTCAGGGCTTAGGGTCAGGATCAGAGTTTAGGGTTAGGGTCCATGTCAGGATTAGCGTCAAGGTTGAGCGAGGCCATTGTTTTCTGCTCCTCCAGTTCTGGATTCTCATTGATAGATGAATGAAATGTCTGCTCTGGTCACCCACTGTTTCAAATTGAGCTCAGCCTTAGTCAAGGGTTCTTAGGGCCTCAGAGGTCATGCAGGGTTTCCCTCCACCCTCCCTCCTGGGAAGGGTGATGCAGGCCCCACTCTGTGTGGGCAGCCCCAGGTCCAGCATGGCCCTGACATGCAGGATACTAAGTAGACGTGATGTAAGACTTGGTGCATCAGTCTGCCAGCCCCCAGGTGCTGCCTTTTTTTTTTCTTAATTAATTAATTAATTAATTTGGGGCTGTGTTGGGTCTGCATTGCTGCACGGAGGCTTTCTCTAGTTGCGGCGAGTGGGGGCTTCTCATTGCGGTGGCTTCTCTTGTTGCAGAGCACAGGCTCTAAGCGCGTGGGCTTCAGCAGTTGTGGCTCGCGGGTTCTAGAGCGCAGGCTCAGTAGTTGTGGTGCACGGGCTTAGTTGCTCCACAGCATGTGGGATCTTCCCGGACCAGGGCTCAAACCCGTGTCCCCTGCATTGGCAGGTGGATTCTTAACCACTGCGCCACCAGGGAAGTCTGGTGTTGCGTTCGTGAGGGCTGGTGGGGCCCTCTTGGGACTGGACGGATCCTTTGTTCCATCTGCACGGGTGTCCAAGCAGGTCTCAGAACAGCCCTTGGCCTCTGAGCGTCCAGGCAGGCACCCACGTTCCTCCAGCTCAGGTTAGCCTTGGCCCCTCCATCCCCGTGGCCAATTACTGAGCTGATTGTGTCTTTACTCTTTAAAATTAAATCACTCTCTCCAGGTGGGCGAGAAGTTTACTTGTGAACTTGGTTAGGGTTAGGGGTTAGGGGTTAAGGGTTAGGGGTTAGGGTCAGGGTTAGGGCTAGGGCTAGGGCTAGGGGTTAGGGTTAGGCTTAGGGTTGGGTTAGGGTTGGGGGTTAGGTTTAGGGTTAGGGTTAGTGTTGGGTTAGGGTTAGGGTTAAGGTAGGGTTAGGGTTGGGTTAGGGTTAGGGTTTAGGGTTAGGGTGTCCAGCCTTACGTCCCATTCAGCTGTGAGTGTAGATGTGGTCAGTCCAGTTGCATCACAGCCCCTGATTGAATTTTGTAAGAATTCCTCTCTCTCTCACTGTCTTTCTTTTTTTATAATTAATTTTTATAGTGGGGTGTAGCTGATTTGCAATGTTGTGTTTCTTGGTGCTGTACATCCACCTGAGTCACTTACAGAGAGACATCAATAAATTCTTTTCTAGTTTCTAGTAGTCAGATAGATGTTTTTTCTGTGAATAGAGTGTGCTGAGTCCACTTCCTTGAACAATGAGTATGTCTTGGCGATTACATTATTGGCGTATGGAACGGTATCTGTGCCAATTTCAACCTCCTGGTTTATGCATCACCGCACCACACTTTTCCCCTTAAGCAGCCATCAGTGTGTTTTGTAAATGTGTGATGGTGTTCGGTTTGTAATTCAGTTCATGGTTGGCGATTTTTAGATTCCCTTTATAAGTGATATCTTATGATAAGTTTCTCTTGCTGTCTAACTTATTTCACTCTCAATGACCAAACATAAGTCCCCCTGAGTTGCTGCAACTGGCCTCATTTCATTGATTTCAGGGCTGAGTAATATTCCGTTGTGCTTAAGTACCAAATTTTCTTTCACCATTTTTTCCTTCCAAGGACTATTAAGTTGTACCCAAGTCGAGGCTGTTGTAAACATAGCAGCAGTAAACGGGGTGCCTGCGTCCTGTGGATTTTTGGTTTTTCCAACATATAGGCCCATGAGTGGAAGCGCCCTATGCTTTGTAGCTCTGTTTTTTAGATGTTTTAGGAAACACAGCACACTTCTCCAGAGTGGCCGTTGGCAATTTACATTCCCCCCTTCAGCGTAACAAGGCTCCCTTTTCTCCTCTCCTTGTCCTGCATATCTGGTTTTTACCCTTTGTGAGGATGGTCCTTTTTTCTGATTCGAAGTGATACCTCTTTGTAGTGTTGATTTGCATTGCCCGCTTCTTTGGTTGGCCAAAAAGGGCGTATGCGTTTTTCCTGAATATATTCTGGAAGTTAAATTTGAGAGACAGCTTTTTTTGTTTAATTGATTAATGAATTAATTTATTTTTGGCTGTGTTGGGTCTTCGTTTCTGTGTGAAGGCTTTCTCTAGTTGTGGCAAGCGGGGGCCACTCTTCATCGCGGTGCGCGGGCCTCTCACTATCGCGGCCTCTCTTGTTGCGGAGCACAGGCTCCAGACGTGCAGGCTCAATAGTTGTGGCTCACGGGCCTAGTTGCTCCGCGGCATGTGGGATCTTCCCAGGTCAGGGCTCGAACCCGTGTCCCCTGCATTAGCAGGCAGATTCTCAACCACTGCGCCACCAGGGAAGCCCCTTGAATAGTTTTGTATTTAAAATTTGTCTGTGGGGACTTCCCTGGTGACGCAGTGGTTAAGAGTCCGCCTGCCAATGCAGGGGACACGGGCTCGAGCCCTGGTCCGGGAAGATCCCACATGCCGCAGAGCAACCGAGCCTGCGCGGCACAACTACTGAAGCCTGCGCGCCTAGAGCCCATGCTCGCCCACAAGAGAAGCCACCGCAATGAGAAGCCCGTGCACCGCAACGAAGAGTAGCCCCGCTCGACGCAACTAGAGAAAGCCCACATGCAGCAACGAAGACCCAACGCAGCCAAACATAAATTAGAAACTACAATAAAATTTGCCTCTGAATAACTTTGAGTGAATTTGGTATAAGTTGTAAAGTTTGCATCTACATTCACTTCATTCCAAATGGTTTCCAATTAATTGTTCCTTAACTACTTTTAGAAAGCTTTTGGGATAGAGACTCCATTTTCGTTTGAATGTCCAGTTTAATGGATTCAGCAGTCCTGTCAGTAGGGCACGCTGCCTCCAGTGACCTGTGAGGGAGGCGCGGCCTGCACTTCCTGCACTGACCACAGGGTGGCGCCGAGTTCGCCTCTCTGACCCACAACGCATGCTCCTTCCCTGGGAACTCGATTGTGAGGTCAGCTGAGAGCAGTTGAGCCTCCTCAGGCGCGGGGGCGGGGGCGCAGGCCTTCCAGTAGGACGCCCGGCTCAGTGTCTCTGCTGAGAGGAGCTCGGTCTCCGTCTCCTTAGGACTCGCTGGGGTTTCGGCTTCAGGACAAAGTGGGGCTGCGTCCACGCTGACTAGGGAACTAGGTTTCCTGAGGACCCAGGTGATGCCTGAGGAAAAGGTGAAGAGACGGTGAGGAAAAGTGGGGAGAAGCTTCCTGTGGGCGACTGACCGTTGAGGGGGTCCGTCTTCGTGTGAGCGAGGGAGGGCTTGGCGTGGAAAGCTGGGTTTTTGTTCAGGTTTGTGTGCAGGGTAGCCAGCGTGAGTTATGGGGCGTCCAGTTTTCCCAGCACCATTTATGGTGGGGAGTGTCGTGCTCCTTGGTGTGTCCTTGGTCCCTGTGTCATAAATTCACCGACCCCGTCCGTGGGGGTTGAATTCTGGTCTCTCTGTCCTGTTCCTCTGGTCCCTGTGCCCGTTTTGAGCCAGTTCCACACTGTTTTGGTGACTGTAGCTTCTCAGCAGAGTGTGACGTCAGGGAGGGAGATGCCTCCAGCCCGTTCTCTTTTTTCAAGGTTTCTTTGGCTATTTGGGGTCCTTTGTGGTTCCCCACAGATATTAGGAGGATTTGCTCTATTTGGGGGGAAAATACCATGGAATTTTGGGAGGGATTGCATTCACTGTGTCCACTGCTTTGGGTAGCATGGATATTTTAACAACATTAATTGTTCCATTCCATGAGAACAGGATATCTTTCCATTTATTGGTGTGTTTTTCAATGTCTTCATCAATGTCTTAAAGTTTTCAGTGTGCAGGTCTTTCACCTCCTTGGTTGACTTTATTCCCAGGTATTTTGTTCTTTTTGATGCAGTTGTAAATAGGGTTGCTTTCTTTCTCTTTCTGATGGTTCATTATTAGTGTTTAGAAATGCAACTGATTTCTGTGTATTGATTTTGCAACTTTACTGAATTTATTTATTAGTTCTAATAGTGTTTTTGTGGAATGAAGTGGAAAATTGGAATTCAAAAATCCCACTGTTTCTACCATATCCAGGTCGTCCACAACACGGAGGACAGCGGCTCCTAATATAACCTTCCCACGGTGCCTCTAAATGACATGTGGACTTTGGGTGAACTGGATCTGGGTAAGGCTTGGCTTCTATCTGGAAGTTTGATGTTTTCTCTGCTTTTCTGGCATGCTATTGCCATACATGATGTTTTGAAAAGTAATTGACTTTCCAGGAATTTCAAACATACAACTTTACATACATAAAAACAAGTCTTGTACCTTGATTAAATATACTCCTAAATATTGATGTTGACATTATTACAAATGGAATTGTTCTCATAAATTCTTTTTCAGATTATTTTTTGCCAGCGTATGCATATAAGATAGATTTTCATGAATTGATATTTTGTTCTATAACTTTGCTTATTAATTAGTTGATCAGCTCAAATAATTTCTTTGCTGATTATAGGTAGTTTTATATATAAGATGATGTGACCTATGTTCTGTGAAGAGACACGGTTTTAATTTTTCCATTCACCCATGGATGCCTTTTATTTCTTTCCTCAAGATTCTGGGTAGAACTTCCAGTACACTATTGAGTAACGGTGATGAAGGCCAGCTTCCTGGCCTTGTTCCTGATTTCAGGAGTAAATCTTTCAGTCTTTAACATTGAGCACGATGTTTGCTGTGGCTTTTTGTACTACTCTTTTCCATATTGAACAAATTTCCTTTTATTCCTGCTTTCTTGAGTGTTTTTCATGAAATAACACTGGATTTTCATTGTAGATTTTCTGCATGAATTGATATGGTTATGTGTTTTTACTTCACACCATTATTGTGGTTGAATACATTGCTTACTTTTACTATGTTGAGCAACCTGAAATTCCTGGTGTAGAGATACTTGCTTATGGCATTATCCATTTAAAGTTCTGTTGGTTTCATGTTGCTATTATTGTGTGATAGATTTTTACATTCATATTTGTAAGTTGTACTGGGGTAGTTTTCTTGTTTTTTTCCTCTATTTTTAAAATCTTTTTTAAAATAGTGGTTTTATTTCATTCTAATTATTTATTTATTTTGGCCACGTCCCATAGCTTGTGGGATCTTAGTTCCCCAGTCAGGGATCGAACCCGAGCCCTTGGCAGTGAAAGCACAGAGTCCTAACCACTGGGCCACCAGAGAATTCCCCAGTTTTCTTTGTCAAGATGTATTTGTATAATCTGATTAGGCTTGGCTTGGTGTAAGTGGTTTGGAGGGTTAGCATTAGGGCTGGGGCTGGTGTGAGGGTTGGGGCTGTGTATGGTTTATGGTTGCTGTGATGGTTTAAGTTTTATGCTTAATGAGTTATTTATGGGTATGGTTAATGAATATATTTTATGGTTTGCTTATGGTTATGGTTTGGCTTATTGGTTAAGGTTTATGGTTTTGGTCTCAGGCTGTTAGGGTTCTGTGTTAGAGTGGGTGTTAGGGTATGGGTGAGAATTGGGGTACAGGTAGGATGCGGGTAGAGCATGGGTTAGGGTAAGGTACAGGTTTAGGGTACGGGTTAGGCTAAGGTTAGGTCAGGGCTTAGGGTCAGGATCAGAGTTTAGGGTTAGGGTCCATGTCAGGATTAGCGTCAAGGTTGAGCGAGGCCATTGTTTTCTGCTCCTCCAGTTCTGGATTCTCATTGATAGATGAATGAAATGTCTGCTCTGGTCACCCACTGTTTCAAATTGAGCTCAGCCTTAGTCAAGGGTTCTTAGGGCCTCAGAGGTCATGCAGGGTTTCCCTCCACCCTCCCTCCTGGGAAGGGTGATGCAGGCCCCACTCTGTGTGGGCAGCCCCAGGTCCAGCATGGCCCTGACATGCAGGATACTAAGTAGACGTGATGTAAGACTTGGTGCATCAGTCTGCCAGCCCCCAGGTGCTGCCTTTTTTTTTTTCTTAATTAATTAATTAATTAATTTGGGGCTGTGTTGGGTCTGCATTGCTGCACGGAGGCTTTCTCTAGTTGCGGCGAGTGGGGGCTTCTCATTGCGGTGGCTTCTCTTGTTGCAGAGCACAGGCTCTAAGCGCGTGGGCTTCAGCAGTTGTGGCTCGCGGGTTCTAGAGCGCAGGCTCAGTAGTTGTGGTGCACGGGCTTAGTTGCTCCACAGCATGTGGGATCTTCCCGGACCAGGGCTCAAACCCGTGTCCCCTGCATTGGCAGGTGGATTCTTAACCACTGCGCCACCAGGGAAGTCTGGTGTTGCGTTCGTGAGGGCTGGTGGGGCCCTCTTGGGACTGGACGGATCCTTTGTTCCATCTGCACGGGTGTCCAAGCAGGTCTCAGAACAGCCCTTGGCCTCTGAGCGTCCAGGCAGGCACCCACGTTCCTCCAGCTCAGGTTAGCCTTGGCCCCTCCATCCCCGTGGCCAATTACTGAGCTGATTGTGTCTTTACTCTTTAAAATTAAATCACTCTCTCCAGGTGGGCGAGAAGTTTACTTGTGAACTTGGTTAGGGTTAGGGGTTAGGGGTTAAGGGTTAGGGGTTAGGGTCAGGGTTAGGGCTAGGGCTAGGGCTAGGGGTTAGGGTTAGGCTTAGGGTTGGGTTAGGGTTGGGGGTTAGGTTTAGGGTTAGGGTTAGTGTTGGGTTAGGGTTAGGGTTAAGGTAGGGTTAGGGTTGGGTTAGGGTTAGGGTTTAGGGTTAGGGTGTCCAGCCTTACGTCCCATTCAGCTGTGAGTGTAGATGTGGTCAGTCCAGTTGCATCACAGCCCCTGATTGAATTTTGTAAGAATTCCTCTCTCTCTCACTGTCTTTCTTTTTTTATAATTAATTTTTATAGTGGGGTGTAGCTGATTTGCAATGTTGTGTTTCTTGGTGCTGTACATCCACCTGAGTCACTTACAGAGAGACATCAATAAATTCTTTTCTAGTTTCTAGTAGTCAGATAGATGTTTTTTCTGTGAATAGAGTGTGCTGAGTCCACTTCCTTGAACAATGAGTATGTCTTGGCGATTACATTATTGGCGTATGGAACGGTATCTGTGCCAATTTCAACCTCCTGGTTTATGCATCACCGCACCACACTTTTCCCCTTAAGCAGCCATCAGTGTGTTTTGTAAATGTGTGATGGTGTTCGGTTTGTAATTCAGTTCATGGTTGGCGATTTTTAGATTCCCTTTATAAGTGATATCTTATGATAAGTTTCTCTTGCTGTCTAACTTATTTCACTCTCAATGACCAAACATAAGTCCCCCTGAGTTGCTGCAACTGGCCTCATTTCATTGATTTCAGGGCTGAGTAATATTCCGTTGTGCTTAAGTACCAAATTTTCTTTCACCATTTTTTCCTTCCAAGGACTATTAAGTTGTACCCAAGTCGAGGCTGTTGTAAACATAGCAGCAGTAAACGGGGTGCCTGCGTCCTGTGGATTTTTGGTTTTTCCAACATATAGGCCCATGAGTGGAAGCGCCCTATGCTTTGTAGCTCTGTTTTTTAGATGTTTTAGGAAACACAGCACACTTCTCCAGAGTGGCCGTTGGCAATTTACATTCCCCCCTTCAGCGTAACAAGGCTCCCTTTTCTCCTCTCCTTGTCCTGCATATCTGGTTTTTACCCTTTGTGAGGATGGTCCTTTTTTCTGATTCGAAGTGATACCTCTTTGTAGTGTTGATTTGCATTGCCCGCTTCTTTGGTTGGCCAAAAAGGGCGTATGCGTTTTTCCTGAATATATTCTGGAAGTTAAATTTGAGAGACAGCTTTTTTTGTTTAATTGATTAATGAATTAATTTATTTTTGGCTGTGTTGGGTCTTCGTTTCTGTGTGAAGGCTTTCTCTAGTTGTGGCAAGCGGGGGCCACTCTTCATCGCGGTGCGCGGGCCTCTCACTATCGCGGCCTCTCTTGTTGCGGAGCACAGGCTCCAGACGTGCAGGCTCAATAGTTGTGGCTCACGGGCCTAGTTGCTCCGCGGCATGTGGGATCTTCCCAGGTCAGGGCTCGAACCCGTGTCCCCTGCATTAGCAGGCAGATTCTCAACCACTGCGCCACCAGGGAAGCCCCTTGAATAGTTTTGTATTTAAAATTTGTCTGTGGGGACTTCCCTGGTGACGCAGTGGTTAAGAGTCCGCCTGCCAATGCAGGGGACACGGGCTCGAGCCCTGGTCCGGGAAGATCCCACATGCCGCAGAGCAACCGAGCCTGCGCGGCACAACTACTGAAGCCTGCGCGCCTAGAGCCCATGCTCGCCCACAAGAGAAGCCACCGCAATGAGAAGCCCGTGCACCGCAACGAAGAGTAGCCCCGCTCGACGCAACTAGAGAAAGCCCACATGCAGCAACGAAGACCCAACGCAGCCAAACATAAATTAGAAACTACAATCAAATTTGCCTCTGAATAACTTTGAGTGAATTTGGTATAAGTTGTAAAGTTTGCATCTACATTCACTTCATTCCAAATGGTTTCCAATTAATTGTTCCTTAACTACTTTTAGAAAGCTTTTGGGATAGAGACTCCATTTTAGTTTGAATGTCCAGTTTAATGGATTCAGCAGTCCTGTCAGTAGGGCACGCTGCCTCCAGTGACCTGTGAGGGAGGCGCGGCCTGCACTTCCTGCACTGACCACAGGGTGGCGCCGAGTTCGCCTCTCTGACCCACAGCGCATGCTCGTTCCCTGCGAACTCGATTGTGAGGTCAGCTGAGAGCAGTTGAGCCTCCTCAGGCGCGGGGGCGGGGGCGGAGGCCTTCCGGTAGGACGCCCGGCTCAGTGTCTCTGCTGAGAGGAGCTCGGTCTCCGTCTCCTTAGGACTCGCTGGGGTTTCGGCTTCAGGACAAAGTGGGGCTGCGTCCACGCTGACTAGGGAACTAGGTTTCCTGAGGACCCAGGTGATGCCTGAGGAAAAGGTGAAGAGACGGTGAGGAAAAGTGGGGAGAAGCTTCCTGTGGGCGACTGACCGTTGAGGGGGTCCGTCTTCGTGTGAGCGAGGGAGGGCTTGGCGTGGAAAGCTGGGTGTTTGTTCAGGTTTGTGTGCAGGGTAGCCAGCGTGAGTTATGGGGCGTCCAGTTTTCCCAGCACCATTTATGGTGGGGAGTGTCGTGCTCCTTGGTGTGTCCTTGGTCCCTGTGTCATAAATTCACCGACCCCGTCCGTGGGGGTTGAAGTCTGGTCTCTCTGTCCTGTTCCTCTGGTCCCTGTGCCCGTTTTGAGCCAGTTCCACACTGTTTTGGTGACTGTAGCTTCTCAGCAGAGTGTGACGTCAGGGAGGGAGATGCCTCCAGCCCGTTCTCTTTTTTCAGGGTTTCTTTGGCTATTTGGGGTCCTTTGTGGTTCCCCACAGATATTAGGAGGATTTGCTCTATTTGGTTGAAAATACCATGGAATTTTGGGAGGGATTGCATTCACTGTGTCCACTGCTTTGGGTAGCATGGATATTTTAACAACATTAATTGTTCCATTCCATGAGAACAGGATATCTTTCCATTTATTGGTGTGTTTTTCAATGTCTTCATCAATGTCTTAAAGTTTTCATTGTGCAGGTCTTTCACCTCCTTGGTTGACTTTATTCCCAGGTATTTTGTTCTTTTTGATGCAGTTGTAAATAGGGTTGCTTTCTTTCTCTTTCTGATGGTTCATTATTAGTGTTTAGAAATGCAACTGATTTCTGTGTATTGATTTTGCAACTTTACTGAATTTATTTATTAGTTCTAATAGTGTTTTTGTGGCATGAAGTGGAAAATTGGAATTCAAAAATCCCACTGTTTCTACCATATCCAGGTCGTCCACAACACGGAGGACAGCGGCTCCTAATATAACCTTCCCACGGTGCCTCTAAATGACATGTGGACTTTGGGTGAACTGGATCTGGGTAAGGCTTGGCTTCTATCTGGAAGTTTGATGTTTTCTCTGCTTTTCTGGCATGCTATTGCCATACATGATGTTTTGAAAAGTAATTGACTTTCCAGGAATTTCAAACATACAACTTTACATACATAAAAACAAGTCTTGTACCTTGATTAAATATACTCCTAAATATTGATGTTGACATTATTACAAATGGAATTGTTCTCATAAATTCTTTTTCAGATAATTTTTTGCCAGCGTATGCATATAAGATAGATTTTCATGAATTGATATTTTGTTCTATAACTTTGCTTATTAATTAGTTGATCAGCTCAAATAATTTCTTTGCTGATTATAGGTAGTTTTATATATAAGATGATGTGACCTATGTTCTGTGAAGAGACACGGTTTTAATTTTTCCATTCACCCATGGATGCCTTTTATTTCTTTCCTCAAGATTCTGGGTAGAACTTCCAGTACACTATTGAGTAACGGTGATGAAGGCCAGCTTCCTGGCCTTGTTCCTGATTTCAGGAGTAAATCTTTCAGTCTTTAACATTGAGCACGATGTTTGCTGTGGCTTTTTGTACTACTCTTTTCCATATTGAACAAATTTCCTTTTATTCCTGCTTTCTTGAGTGTTTTTCATGAAATAACACTGGATTTTCATTGTAGATTTTCTGCATGAATTGATATGGTTATGTGTTTTTACTTCACACCATTATTGTGGTTGAATACATTGCTTACTTTTACTATGTTGAGCAACCTGAAATTCCTGGTGTAGAGATACTTGCTTATGGCATTATCCATTTAAAGTTCTGTTGGTTTCATGTTGCTATTATTGTGTGATAGATTTTTACATTCATATTTGTAAGTTGTACTGGGGTAGTTTTCTTGTTTTTTTCCTCTATTTTTAAAATCTTTTTTAAAATAGTGGTTTTATTTCATTCTAATTATTTATTTATTTTGGCCACGTCCCATAGCTTGTGGGATCTTAGTTCCCCAGTCAGGGATCGAACCCGAGCCCTTGGCAGTGAAAGCACAGAGTCCTAACCACTGGGCCACCAGAGAATTCCCCAGTTTTCTTTGTCAAGATGTATTTGTATAATCTGATTAGGCTTGGCTTGGTGTAAGTGGTTTGGAGGGTTAGCATTAGGGCTGGGGCTGGTGTGAGGGTTGGGGCTGTGTATGGTTTATGGTTGCTGTGATGGTTTAAGTTTTATGCTTAATGAGTTATTTATGGGTATGGTTAATGAATATATTTTATGGTTTGCTTATGGTTATGGTTTGGCTTATTGGTTAAGGTTTATGGTTTTGGTCTCAGGCTGTTAGGGTTCTGTGTTAGAGTGGGTGTTAGGGTATGGGTGAGAATTGGGGTACAGGTAGGATGCGGGTAGAGCATGGGTTAGGGTAAGGTACAGGTTTAGGGTACGGGTTAGGCTAAGGTTAGGTCAGGGCTTAGGGTCAGGATCAGAGTTTAGGGTTAGGGTCCATGTCAGGATTAGCGTCAAGGTTGAGCGAGGCCATTGTTTTCTGCTCCTCCAGTTCTGGATTCTCATTGATAGATGAATGAAATGTCTGCTCTGGTCACCCACTGTTTCAAATTGAGCTCAGCCTTAGTCAAGGGTTCTTAGGGCCTCAGAGGTCATGCAGGGTTTCCCTCCACCCTCCCTCCTGGGAAGGGTGATGCAGGCCCCACTCTGTGTGGGCAGCCCCAGGTCCAGCATGGCCCTGACATGCAGGATACTAAGTAGACGTGATGTAAGACTTGGTGCATCAGTCTGCCAGCCCCCAGGTGCTGCCTTTTTTTTTTTCTTAATTAATTAATTAATTAATTTGGGGCTGTGTTGGGTCTGCATTGCTGCACGGAGGCTTTCTCTAGTTGCGGCGAGTGGGGGCTTCTCATTGCGGTGGCTTCTCTTGCTGCAGAGCACAGGCTCTAAGCGCGTGGGCTTCAGCAGTTGTGGCTCGCGGGTTCTAGAGCGCAGGCTCAGTAGTTGTGGTGCACGGGCTTAGTTGCTCCACAGCATGTGGGATCTTCCCGGACCAGGGCTCAAACCCGTGTCCCCTGCATTGGCAGGTGGATTCTTAACCACTGCGCCACCAGGGAAGTCTGGTGTTGCGTTCGTGAGGGCTGGTGGGGCCCTCTTGGGACTGGACGGATCCTTTGTTCCATCTGCACGGGTGTCCAAGCAGGTCTCAGAACAGCCCTTGGCCTCTGAGCGTCCAGGCAGGCACCCACGTTCCTCCAGCTCAGGTTAGCCTTGGCCCCTCCATCCCCGTGGCCAATTACTGAGCTGATTGTGTCTTTACTCTTTAAAATTAAATCACTCTCTCCAGGTGGGCGAGAAGTTTACTTGTGAACTTGGTTAGGGTTAGGGGCTAGGGGTTAAGGGTTAGGGGTTAGGGTCAGGGTTAGGGCTAGGGCTAGGGCTAGGGGTTAGGGTTAGGCTTAGGGTTGGGTTAGGGTTGGGGGTTAGGTTTAGGGTTAGGGTTAGTGTTGGGTTAGGGTTAGGGTTAAGGTAAGGTTAGGGTTGGGTTAGGGTTAGGGTTTAGGGTTAGGGTGTCCAGCCTTACGTCCCATTCAGCTGTGAGTGTAGATGTGGTCAGTCCAGTTGCATCACAGCCCCTGATTGAATTTTGTAAGAATTCCTCTCTCTCTCACTGTCTTTCTTTTTTTATAATTAATTTTTATAGTGGGGTGTAGCTGATTTGCAATGTTGTGTTTCTTGGTGCTGTACATCCACCTGAGTCACTTACAGAGAGACATCAATAAATTCTTTTCTAGTTTCTAGTAGTCAGATAGATGTTTTTTCTGTGAATAGAGTGTGCTGAGTCCAGTTCCTTGAACAATGAGTATGTCTTGGCGATTACATTATTGGCGTATGGAACGGTATCTGTGCCAATTTCAACCTCCTGGTTTATGCATCACCGCACCACACTTTTCCCCTTAAGCAGCCATCAGTGTGTTTTGTAAATGTGTGATGGTGTTCGGTTTGTAATTCAGTTCATGGTTGGCGATTTTTAGATTCCCTTTATAAGTGATATCTTATGATAAGTTTCTCTTGCTGTCTAACTTATTTCACTCTCAATGACCAAACATAAGTCCCCCTGAGTTGCTGCAACTGGCCTCATTTCATTGATTTCAGGGCTGAGTAATATTCCGTTGTGCTTAAGTACCAAATTTTCTTTCACCATTTTTTCCTTCCAAGGACTATTAAGTTGTACCCAAGTCGAGGCTGTTGTAAACATAGCAGCAGTAAACGGGGTGCCTGCGTCCTGTGGATTTTTGGTTTTTCCAACATATAGGCCCATGAGTGGAAGCGCCCTATGCTTTGTAGCTCTGTTTTTTAGATGTTTTAGGA
>NW_028124127.1:0-29842 GCF_965194825.1 Balaenoptera physalus | reverse complement strand
TTAATAGAAAAGTGAGCACAGCAGCAACAATCATTTGTGAGTATTTACTATAGACTGTGTATCTTTCTAGTTTTTTTGTGTAGGATTCCAGGAAAAAGGCCTGGGCTGCGGCCACAATGGGCGTGGCCCCCAGGCCGGGCCGCCCCTCCAGGACCCCCGACGGGGCCCTGCGCTCCTGGCGGCTCCCTCCCCCGCCGCCCCGCTCCCTCCCGGAAGGCCTTGGGGCAGAGCGGTCCCACCCACTGCGCGCTGAACAGAGCCCGCGTTTCCTCAGAGCTGGAACTCCCGGCTCAGGCGGGGTCTCTTCCCTCCGCCTTCACGGAACTGCCCCGGAGCCCGAGGGCAGGGCGACCTCACTGAGGCTGCCGGCTCTGGAGGTGCCCCGGCGGCCGAAGCCATGACAGTCGCGGGGACGGCGGGCTGGGTAAGTGGGCGACGACCCTCCGCCTGGTCCGGTGCCCGGGCGGCAGCACAAGACCAGCTTCTGAGGGGCAGGGGTTCGCTGCCACCCGCCGCTGCTGTGCAGAAAGAGCGGCCTCCAGCGTCTGGTTCCCGGGAACTTTGGTCCGTCCTCTCGCCCCTGCCCTCGTCCTGGCTCGCGAGACCTGGTGGGCGTGAGGAGGGGGTCGGCCTGAGCGTCCTGAGGGGAAACGGGGCAAGGGAGGCGCAGGGTCCGGCTGCAGCGTCAGCGCCCCTCTTCCCGACTGCGGGGAAAGCGGCTGAAAACTCCTCCCGAGGCGCGCAGGCCCCTTATTCAGCCGAGTCCCTCTGCGCTCCTTCCTTCCTGAGTTAAAGTACCGGGGGGAGGGGACAGGGCAGGGAACTGGCGCAGGTAATGGGGAACATCCAAAGGTGATTGTTAACTAAGGAAAACCAGCTCTCCCAAGGTCAGGAATGCGGCGCTTTTCTTTGCCTGGGCTCACTGAATTCCTTCCTTTGATATGCACCTCAGCTCTCTGGGGCCTGCATTCTGTATTTGCATATCCTGAGTGCCTCAGGGCCCGCCGGCTCACATTGGAGGGCTGCAAGTGCTGAAGACTGTGACATCCTTTGTTTACTGATAGGGCAAGAACTATTCCATTTCTCACAGGCTTGAGGGGCAGACAGTGGAAAAAAGTCAGAGAATCTCACTCGGCCTGTACTTTGGTTTACATATAGATCATATTTATACTTAACTGTGCTAATAGAGGTTCTCAAGTCCAATCAACTTGTACTACTGCCCTCTATGTATCAATTTCATCAATATCATAAGATAAATGCCTATAGAATTGACTTAATCCATTTAAATAGGATAATGATTTTGAAAGGAAACATAATAGAAATATAACAACGAAACCTTTACCACTAAAGGCTGGGTCTGGAACACCCTAAATAAATGTTCCATTGTTAAAATATTGAAAGATGTAGTCAATAGAAATATCAAAAAAATGACAAATAATAAGGGTAGCAGAATGTTGAAATGTTCTATCTTTATCATTAAAGTGGCAGAAAATCATTTATTAGTAGGCACTGGGGGCAGAAGATGACTGATTTTATATCTGTGTCATATTTGTGCAGTTGTTTCAACAAGTAACTTAAAGACAAAATGGAAAAACAAGGAGGTTTGTGCCTGAGATCATGTTGATGTGAAACCAGGGATGGCCACCTTGTGCCAGGTGAGTTAAGTTTACCTGGCAGGTAGACCGCAGAGCTCCTGGGAAGCAAGGGTTGGAATTTTTCTGCTGGGTGCCCCTTAGGTTCTGTGACTTGACTGACTGTGAGTCATGTTTCGGGAAAGACCTGATCACAGGAAAAGGGTGGGAATAGAGTGATTTGGGGAGCAGCTAACAACATTCATCACAGCTCACGGCCTGAATGAATTTTAAAGAAACAGGAAAACAAATGCTTCTTATGGAATCAGAGAATGTGAGGGCTGGACAATCCCAGAAAATGAGGAACACCCATCCCATTTTCCAGATGACAAAACAGAGGTCCAGCAAGGTGAAATCCCTCACCCAAGTTGCACCCGTCTCTCCTCCCCACTACGTGGTTCATGAAAGCAGGACTCTTCCTGTCTTGATCACTGCTGAGCCCCAAAAAGGGCCAGGCATCTAGCAGCTGCTCCAAAAATTTGGGTTGACTGTAGGAACAATGCTATTTCTTTCTTTCTCACTCTTATTCAGGATTGTGCCAAGAACTCCCCAGGTTGCAATGTAATTCGATAAATGTAAATATTAATTGAGTTTTGTTGTGATGAGGACTTAGGCTTTGAAGGTAACAGACTTGGTTCAGATCTTGGTTCTGCCACTCCATAGCTGTTTGGCTTTGGGAAAATTACTAAACCTCTCTGAGATTATTTCCTCCTTTGTAAAGTGGGGATAAATCTATCTGAGCCAGCAGAGCAGCTGCATGAGAGATGTGCACTAAATATTGGTCTTTCTCACTCTCCTACGCCATCTCTCTGTTCTTCCCAGAGAAGCTGTACAGAAGGATATAGTACTTTTGTTTAAAATAGTTAACTAATTAATTAATTAATTTGTTTTTGGCTGCGTTGGGTCTTCGTTGCTATGCGCAGGCTTTGCCTAGTTGCGGCAAGCGGGGGCTACTCTTTGTTGCGGTGCGCGGGCTTCTCATTGCGGTGGCTTCTCTTGCTAGCCTTAACCCCAATGCTAGCCTTAACCCTGGCTCTCACAACATGAATTCCTCTTCCCATATCTTATCCACTAATTAATATAAATGTAGGCATATTATTTCTATTAGCCATATCACACCTAGCCATTTACTCCATCCTCAGATCTGGATGAACTTCACATTCAAAATACTCACTCACTGGAAATCTAGGAACAATAGCACAGACAATCATCTCATATGAAGTAATGTAGCAGTTATTCTATTCTCAGTCTTACTGATAAATGGATCATTTACACATTCAACAGTAATTATTACACAAGAACACCTATGACTAATTTTCTCCTGACCCCTACCCAGAATTTGATTATCTCCGCAGTAGCCGAAATCCAACGAAGCCCCACTTGATTTCACGGAAGTAGCATCAAAACCTGTATATGTCTTCAATGTAGAAAATGTAGCAGGCCCATTCACCCCGTCCCTCCTAGAGAATATGTCAATGTCCCTATAATAAAATTTCCACAGCAATCTATTTTTAGGAGCATTCGACAATCCCTAGGTGCCAGAATTATATACAGCCCAAGTCATCATTAAAACTCATCTAACAATCTCCTTTCTATGAATTTGAGCCTCCTACCTACAATTTTGATATGATCAACGCATACATCTCTTATGAAAAGTGTTTTTACGACTAACATTAATCTTATGTATATGAGAGTTTTCACTACTTGTCATCATACCAGGCAACCCACCACAAATTTAAGAAATATGTCTGACAAAAGAGTTACTTTGATAGAGTAAATCATAGAGGTTTCAATGCTCTGATTCCTAGAATTGAATTCTTCCTAATAATTTTACATTCTCCATGCTACCTACCACATTACACCACATGCTATATAGTAAAGTTCTCTAAGTAAGCTACAGGCCCATACCCCAAAAATATTTTTGTATATCCTTCCTGTGCTAATAAACTCTCATTGTTTTTACCATCATTCTACTGACCATTTTCTCAGGAAATATAATTGTATAACAAGCTCACACTGGTTAATGGTATCCCCATTCTAATAAAAAACATGAACCCATAAGCTACAGAAGCATCCAACAAATATTTCCTAAAACAGTCCACCACATCAATACTACTTATAATGGCTATTATCATTAATCTAATATACTCTGGTCAAAGAGCACAATGAATAACAAGAATCTTTAATCCAGCAGCATCCACCCTCATGACAATCGCCCTTGTCACAAAAGTAGGACTTTCCCCATTTCACTTCTGAGTGCCTGAAGTCACACGAGGCATCCCATGAACAGCAGACCTGATGCTATCAACATGACAAAATTGCACCCCTATCAGTTTTATACCACAGGTCACCTTCCATCAACCTAAATATACTATTAATCATAGTGATATTATAAATCATAGCTGGAGGCTGAGGCAGACTTCGCCATACTCACCTGGAAAATATTACACCCTCCTCATCAATTGCCCATATAGGATGAATAACAGCTATTATAATGTATATTCAGATTATAACAATCCTAACCATACTAATTTATATCATAACAACACTGTCTTCTTCTTATTTATGCCCAGATCATGTACTACAAGAGTATCATTATCACACACATGAGATAAAACACCTCCCATCACAATCATTTTCCTCACCATTATAGTATCATTAGGACATCGCCCATCACTATCAGGCTTTCTACCCAAATGAATAATTATCCAAGAGATAACAAAAACGACAACATCATTCTACCAACACTAATAGCCATCATAGCAGTCCTCAGCATATATTTCTACTTGCAGCTAACATACTCCACATCACTAACTATATTCCCTTCATTAAACAACACAAACACAAAGCAATTTGAACATACAAAGAAATAACCTTCCTATCATTACCAATCATAATACCCACACGGTTACTACACACAACACCCATTCTATCGGTGCTGGACTAGGAATTTAGGTTAGTTCAGACCAAGAGCTTTCAAAACCCTAAACAAGTGAAATTTACTTAATTCCTAAAAATAAGGATTGCAAGACTTTATTCTACATCAATTGAATGTAAAGCAAACACTGTATTGAAGCCAAATCTTTACGAGATTGATGAGTTTTAACCCCAGGAAACTTTAGTTAACAGGCAAATCCTCTAGTCAACTGACTTCAGTCTACTTCTCCTTCATTTGAGAAAGAAAAAAAGAAAAAAAAAAAAAAGGCAGGATAATCACTGGCAGAATTGAAGCTGCTTCTCTGAAGTTACAATTCAATTTGTTGATTCACCACAGGGTTTGCCAGAAAGAGGGCTCAATCTCTGTCTTTAGATTTACAGTCTAATTCTAACTCAGTCATTTTACCTCTGTTCATACACTGCTGATTATTTTCAACAAATCACAAAGATATCGGCATTTTATATTTACTATTTGGTGCTTGAGCTGGAGTAGCAGGCAGCACCTTAATTATATTAATCCAGGCTGAGCTATGCTGACCTGGACCGCTACTTGGAGATGCCCAAATCTGTAAGGTTGTCATAACAGTCCCTGCACTTGTAATAATTTTCTTTATAGCTGTACCCGTTATGATTGCAGGCTTTGAAAACTGACTTGGGCCATTAATAACTCGGACAACTGAAGTAGCATTTCCCCCAATAAATCATATAAACTTTTGACTACTTCCCCCATCATTCTTACTCCTACTCATATCACCAATAGTAGAAGCTGGTTCTGGTACCAGTGGGACGGTGTATTCAGCTCTAGCCTGCAATCTGGCCCATGCAGGAGCCTCTGGCGACCTAACTGTTTTCTCCTTACATTTAGCAGGTGTCTCCTCAATTCTTGGTATTATTACTTTTATTACTATTGTCTTTAATACAAAACCAGCAGTCATATCCCAATACCAAACACCATTATTTGTTTAATCTTCCCCAACTATAGCCATATTACTATAATTACCAATCTCAGTCCAAGCAGCCAGAATTGCCATGCTGTTAAGAGATAGAAATCTAAACACTACTTTCTTTGACCCTGCAGGAGGAGACCGAATCCTATACCAACACCTCTTTTGATACTTTGCTCACCCTGAAGTCTGTATTCATGGCCTAACAGGGTTTGTTATAAACTCACATAGCATTACCTACTATTTAGGACAAAAATTGCCTTTCAGCTATCTGGGAATAGTATGAGTCATGTCCACTGGTTTTTTAGGAGTTCTCTTGTGGGCCCATCATATGTTTACCATAGGGATAGCTGTGGACTCAGGAGCATACTTTGCATCAGCTACCGTAATTACTTCTATCCCTACAGGAGTAAAAGTATCTAGCTGATTAGCAACTCTTTATTTAATTTTTCTTTTTCTTTTCTTTTCTTTTTTTTTTTTGGCTGAGTTGGGTCTTGGTTGCTGCGCATGGGCTTTCTCTGGTTGCGGTGAGCGGCAGCTACTCTTCGTTGCGGTGTGCGGCCCTTTCATTGCAGTGGCTTCTCTTGTTGCAGAGCACGGCCTCTAGGCGCGTGGGCTTCAGTAGTTGTGGCTTGCGGGCTCTAGAGGGCAGGCTCAGTAGTTGTGGCACACGGGCTTTTTGCTCCGCGGCATGTGGAATCTTCCCAGACAAGGGCTCGAACCCGTGTCCCCTGCATTGGCAGACGAATTCTTAACCACTGCGTCACCAGGGAAGTCCCTGGTTAGCAACTGTTCACGGAGGTAATACTATATGACCTCCTACTATATTATGAGTTTTAGGCTTTAGTTTTTCTTTTTACAGTAGGTGGTTTGACAGGAATCATCTTAGCCAACTCATCCCCAGACATTGTCCTCCAGGATACATACTATGTAGTAGCACACTTCCATGACCTAATGTCCATGGGAGCAGTCTTCACTATTATAGGAGGCTTTCTACACTGATTCCCACTATTCTTAGGTTATACAGTTAACTCAGCATGAGCAAAAATTCACCTCACAAGTATATTTGTAGTAGTAAATATGACTTCCTGCAGCACTTTCGTGGCCTCTCAGGGATGTCACTACGTTAGTCTGAGTACCCTGAGGCACACACAACATGAAATATTTTGTCTTTAGGCTCATTCATCTCAGTAGCAGCAGTAATGCTAATAATCTTCATACTTTGAAAAGCATTTGTGTCTAAACAAGAAGTCTTAGCAGTGGGAATTGCTACTCCTAACCTAGAATGGTTACACGGATGTCCTCCACCATATCCTACGTTTCAAGATCCTACCTATGTAAATGTAAAATAAGGAAGGACTCAAGTCCTTTTCAACCAGTTTCAAGCCAACACCATAACAATTATGTCTTCCTCAATAAATGAGATAAAAGTAAAAAGTGATGTAGCTTTGTCAAAGTTAAATGATAGGCTAAAATCCTGTATATGACTAAGGCATATCAATTTCATCTAGGCTCTCAAGATACAACATCACCGATTATGGAAGAACTTTTACATTTTCTTCATCACACATTAATAGTGATTTTTAAAATAAGTTCTCTAGTCCTCTATATCATTTCACTAATATTGACATCTAAACTCATATGCATACAATAGATGCACAGGTAGAGAAATTGTGAACAATTTACTAGCTATTATCGTAATCTTAAATGCCCTATCATCATTGTGTATCCTTTACATGATACATGAAATCAATAACTCTTCCCAAACCATAAAAACTATGGGTCAGTAACGATACTGAAGCTACAAATACACAGATTACGAAGATTTAAATGTTGACTCCTCTGTAATCCCCACATCAGAGCTAAAACCAGGAGAATAATGACTAATAGAAGTCAACAACCGAGTAGTTAGGGATAGTCATTGAATATTAGTTTCATCTGAAATTGTTGTACACTCCGGAGTTGTTCCTTCTCAGGCCTAAAAGAAACTGCTATCCCAGGACGCCTAACTTAAAGAATCCTAATATCAACAGGACCAGGCCTATGTTGTGGACAAGAGAGCTCGTTTTCCTGAGTTCAAAGACAGGACAGAGGGATATGTCTTAGATATGGGGTGAATCTGCAGCCCATGGGGATGCACTCTCCAAGCTCCAGTATAGGAATGGGGCCTCTAGGGTCCCAGGCCACCCACCACGCCCTCTGGAGCAGGATCTGGGCAACATTCCCTGTCAGTGATGAGGCAGCCCTAGCACTTGTCACGGCCCGATGTCGTGTCCTATGTGGGCCCCATGCTCTTGGGACCACACCTCACACTCTGCAGGTCCATGCTACAGGGTCCTTCATGCCTCAGGAGTAGAGACCACACAGCAAGCAGTTCCCTCCGCAACCAGCAGGAGGAGGGGAGGAGAACAGGGGCACCAGGGGACTCTCATTCAGACAACAACACCCCAGCGGTGCCAGCGGGGACAGTGATGATGCAGATGAGGCACAGACCAAGAGATGGGACCAGAGGACCCAAAAGGCAGCTGGTCAGGTCCTGGCTCACCTGCACCCCGGACACCTTTGTCCCGCATACACCCCCTTCCTCATACACCCTCTCCTTAAATGCAGATTCTTCAGATGCGAACAGGCAGCGCTTCAGACTGAAAGTCAGCTCTTCCAAAATGACCCGTCAGCAAACACTGCAGGATTCCACTCCAGTGGGTGCCCTGGAGTCGACAACTCAGGGACTGAAGTGGCTATCGGTGCCAGGGGCAGTGGGAGGGAATGGGGAATGAGACTTTCATGGTTGTGGAATTTTGGTTTTGCAGGACGAAAAGTTCTAGTGATGGTGGTGATGGCTCCACGAGAAAGTGAATCTATCTGATGCCTCAGAAACGTGCACTTAAAATGGTGATGATGGTAAAGGGTATGTGACGTGTGTTTTATTTCACTTAAAATAAATTCTTAAAATAATGTCTTGTTAATTGAGATTCCATTTCGACTCCCCTTCATCACAAATGTCGGAGGCCCAGACACAGTCCCCTACCTTAGGGGCCATCACGGTACCCTCACAGAGCACGTGGGAGACCATTCTTAGGGGGGGCTAGTCTGTGCTCACTTGACCTCTGTCCAGGGGGACCCAGGCAGTGGTGACCCCCATAGATTAGACATATGATATGCTATAGTATTAATACGATACCACCAAGTGTTGTCACTCACCGGAACACAGAGCAGCAACCCACTCGAACATTCTTGACCTCATATGTTTGTGACAAGATGAAGAGAAGAAAAGGAACCACAGGTTAATCAGGACAACACCCTTAATGCAGAGGTTGGAAATCTCAAAGGGGACAGGACACACTGCAGGCAAAGAGCGCATATGCGGTCTCCCTATCCATGTGATCCTGACCCATGCAGGTATGGTGAGACCCACACAGTCCCCGCACCCTATACCTGGGGCCACACATCCACACTCACCAGGGTGACCCACCTCCCCAGACCCCTCCACCTGGGTCACATGTCCACAGTCCCAGGGTGACCTCACCTCCCCAGACCCTGCACCTGGGGTCACACGTCCCCTTGGTCAGGACACCATGGCTCTGCAGGGGGCTCCCCCAATGTGGAAACAAGCTGGGTCCCTGGGACCTCCTGGGATGGGAAAAAGTGTCAGGTGGGTCTCCTTTCCCCACACTTGGCCCAGAGGAGTCCTCCTGTCCTCACTTTGGTTCTGTGTGATTTTAACTGTTTGTACAGCTTTCATACTAGAGTTGAACACACGACCCTGGTGCTGGCATGTTCAGTCCTTTCTCGTCTCACTTACATGCTGAGAAAACATACAGGAGAGCAGGGCAGAAAGCCGAGGGGCAGCTCTGGACTCTGCTGAGTAGGGACGGTAGACTGGAGGGAGAGCTCAGCAGCAGCCTCAGCTGTCACCCATCGGCCTTTTGCCCGATCTGCGTGCCCTGCAATCAATTCAGCAGCTAAACCTGCTTCCCTATGCACCATGCACGTGCTGGTAAATTGGAATTATTGCCAGGTAGTCCTCCTGAGGATTCTCCATGAGCCCCAGGGAAGGTGAACCTTGGCAGGGATTAAGACTAAGGCCCCGACCATAGCACTGACCCTTGGGAGGACCAGGTCACCACACTCAGAAGAGAGGCTGTTATGTAGACAAGCCCACCTCATCTCCAGACCCTAGACATCTAAGCACTGACATTCAGATGCAGGCACGGAGCTTCCCAGTACTGAGGCCAGGCCGGGTCTCTACCCAGGTCCCCATAGTCCTAGCGTACACAGAACATGGTCAGGTCTAAATCTTCTTATTATAGACAACACATGGTCAGCTCTAAACATAATCAGTAGACAGGACATGCAGAGGTCTAAATCTACCATGTAGACACAACTTGATCATGTTTAAACTAGCTTAGGGCTGATCTCATAGGGGGTACAGATCACACACATGGGTCTCTCATCTTTGGACACCCACGTCAGGAAACTGAACAAAATCTTTGTCATTAAACATTTCAACAGGCAAAACAGAAATGTTCCCAATTTCTCTGGCCACCTGATGGTCAGGATCCACGGGCGAGCCACGAACTTCTTAGAGTGCAGCCCAGTCTGCTGCCAGGACAGACAAGAAGTGGCCTGATTCCAGACTCCCAGGCTTCCAGAAGGAGGTGGCCACACTGCAAGCCAGGTCAGGAGAGTCCTGCATGGTCCGGGCCGGGAGATCCGGTCTGTCCATTCGGCTGGCCGATTCCGGGCGGGGCGCTCAGGGCCGCTGAGAGCCCTGCACTCAGGTCCTGCTTCCCTGCAGCGTGTGCGTGTGCGTGTGCGTGTGCGTGTGTGTGTGTGTGTAGAGGGGGCGGTGGCTGACGGCTCCCATGGTTCCCAACCCGGGCACCGCGCTGTCTTCGAGGGGAGGCACGGGGAGAGGTAGGGGCACAGAAGCCGTTGGAGAGGAGAACCCACCGCGGAACTCCTTGCACACTGGCTCGCCCCACCCGGAGACCCGCCTGCCCATCGTGGGCCGCATGTCGCCCCCCAGTCCCCCACCCCCGAGGGCAGGGTGCCTGCTCTTTCAACAGCACAGGGTCTCACATGAAGGAGACCCAGTGTGGACTGTCAGCCCCCAACTCCTGATGCTGTGTTTAGGGGGAGAATGAACCCCCTTGACTGGGTGATGGGACCCTGTGAGGAAAGAGGTGGCGGCCCGATCCAAGTCGGGGCCTGGCTGAGATATGAGGAAACAGGAGCCAAGGGCAGGGCCTGGAGGCCAGGCCAACAGGAGGGGCACCCCCAGCCTTGGCCGGGCTCTCCAACGGTGACATTGTTGCTTTAGGGGACCTGGGACAGGTGACTGAATGTAATGGGAGTCTAAACTGGACCCTGAATGCGGCTTAAAGAAGGTGTGAAGGATGTTACTGAGACAGTGACAGTCATTGGAAGACAAACTCTGTGTCAGGATATCCTGCTCCCTCCATTTAAATCCCTGAGATCTGTGACCTTTACGTGGCTACGCAGGATTGTTAGAGCAGCTGCGTGCGGATATATCTGGGGCACAATTCAGTCTGCAGCCAACTTGCAAGTGGTTCCAGCGAACACACAGGTGTGCGCACAGGCAGGCACAGCACACACACAAACATATGCACGTGCACAGCACAAATATATTCACACACTAGCATGTGAACACACATGCACCCATATGCCCATGCACACACTAATGTGTGCAAGTTCACATACCTATCCACATGCACAGCATATTTATGCAAACAGGCACATGCACACGCATAGCACACACACAGGGAATAAAGTGAATCCGTAAAGCATTAATTCCTGAACACAAGTGAAGCTGACATGTATTTTTCCCTTTTCTTAGCCTTGATGTTTTCCACAACAAAAAAGTTTAAGAAAAAAGTTAATGGCAAATGACTTTTGATTCATAGGACTTTCTGATTTTATTCCACAAATATTATGACAGCAGAAATGAATGTAGATATTACATGTGTCCACTAAGGGAAGAATGGAGAAGAAAAACACGGTCCATCAATACAAGGGAATGCTATTCAGCCTAAAAAGGAAGTCAATTCTGACACAGGATGCAGCAGGGATGAACCTTGAGGGCATTATGCTCAGTGATGTAAGCTAGACACAAAAAAACAAACAGTGCTTGATCCACTCATACAAGGCCCCTAGAGCAGTCGGAAATATAGAGACATAAAGTAGGATGTTGAGGGCCAGAGGCTGAGGGAGGGACAATGGGGAGTGAGTGTTTAATGGGGACTGTTTCAATTTTGCAAGATGAAAAAGTTCTGGAGGATGATGGTGGTCAGGTTTGCACAACAGTGTGAATTATTTCCTGACCCTGAAATGTGCACTTAAAAATGGTTAAGATAGTACATTTTATGTTATGTGTACCAGACCACAATTTTTAAAACTTTTCCAAAAACAACAGGAAATAGTCCATGAATACCACAAGATGCACAACTTCACTAACAACAGAGGGATTAAAGCCATAAGAAAAATACTGTGCATACACCTACCAGAATGGCAGACATGAAAGACATAGTATCAAATATCAGCAGGATGTGGAGCAATGGAAAGCCTGGTACGCAACGGGGGGATGCAACCACTTCTGAAGCAATCGGGCCTCAGATAGCGAAGTCCGTGCACAGAGACCCACAGTGCTCCTCCCAGTTGAACACAAACCCACCAGCCCTGCACCAGGACACACGGACATGGACTGGCAGCCACAGGAGCCAAACCTGAAGGAACCTGAAGGCCATCACAGACGGATGCAGAAATGAACCATGCACGCTCCTATGAAGGAATATTCCACAGCAATGGAGTACATTTTGTTTAAAGGTAGTAAAACTATAAAAATTATTTTTTAAAGAAAACTATATTTACAAGATGAAAGAATCTATAATTCTGGCACCTAGGGATTGTCGAATGCTCCTAAAAATAGATTGCTGTGGAAACGTTTATTATAGGGAAATTGACATATTCTCTAGGAAGGACGCGGTGAATGGGCCTGCTACATTTTCTACATTGAAGACATGTACAGGTTTTGATTCTACTTCTGTTAAATCAAGTGGGGCTTCACTGGATTTCTGCTACTGCGGAGATAATCAAATTCTGGGTAGGGGTCAGGAGAAAATTAGTCATAGGTGTTCTTGTGTAGTAATTACTGTTGAAAGTGTAAATGATCCATTTACCAGTAAGACTGAGAATAGAATAACTGCTACATTACTTCATATGAGATGATCCTCTGTGCTATTGTTCCTGGAGCTCCAGTGAGTGAGTATTTTGAATGTGAAGTTCATCCAGATATGAGGATGGAATAAATGGCTAGGTGTGATATGGCTAATAGAAATAATATGCCTACATTTATACTAATTAGTGGATAAGATATGGGAAGAGGAATTCATGTTGTGAGAGGCAGGGTTATGGCTAGCATTGGGGCAATAATATATAAATTGATGATGTTGATGGACATAGTGGTTCTTTAATAAGTAATTGGAATGCCTCAGCAATGGGTTGTAATCATCCATGGGGGCTGATGATTTTTGGCCCTTTCTGGATTTGTATATAGCCTAGGATTTTCCATTTGGTTAATATGAGGAATGCTATGGTGAATTAAATTGGGTAATTTGTGAAAGAATGTTGATTATAAACATATTCTTAGGAAGAGGACTTGAACCAGTGCAGAAAAAGTTTCAGTTTTACATAATTACCGGGCTCTGCCAGCGTAACGAACCCTGTTCTACAGTAGGGTATGTATAAATTAATTGAATGTAGATTATATCATCATTTAGTTTGAAGACATTTTGTAAAGGAAGCCGTATTGCTCTTGTCCTTTCATACTGGAAGAAATCTGCAATAGACAGAAACCAACCAGGATGACTCCAGTCTGAACTCAGATCACGTGAGACTTTAATCGTTGAACAAACAGACAATTAATAGCAGTTATACCGTTGAAATGTCGTGATCCAGCATCAAGGTCATAAACCATATTGCCCATATGAACTCCAGAATACAATTACACTGTTATCCCTAGGAAAACTTGTTCCATTGACCAGTGTTTTAGAAGAACAGGTGATAAAGCATTTTGACTAGCTGGCCTAAATTTTAATCACTCAGAAGTGGTTTTATTCTCCCAAAAATAAATGGCGCATGGGCTCAAGACACACCTGCTTCAGTAGTTGTGGCGTGCAGACTCAGTAGTTGTGGCCCAATGGCTTAGTTGTTCCGTGGCACGTGAGATCTTCCCGGACCGGGGATCGAACCGGGTCCCCTGCATTGGCAGGCGAATTCTTAATCACTGCATCACCAGGGAAGTCCCAGATTCGCAGTCTCCCTTTTAATATACCTTAAGCCCAAAGAATCCATGGAAAATTGTTAGAGAAAATAAGGCAATAAAATATTGTAAGGACTATAACAGAAGCATATAGTACACAGTTCATATAGACACATCCCAAGCAGTTACAAAGTATATTAAAAGGGAGGCTGCAATTTTAAAAGAATAAGAAAAATTATACCCACAAACTCCCAATCTTTCCTGAAACGTTGCAATCTGAAACCCTATTGTAGGAAGCAGAAGATTCCAGGAGATATTCTACAAATGAAGCACTCCAAACCCTGTGGTTGGATAAGGAATTCTGGAAGGAAGGTATCCTCACCCAAGGAGAGCAGGTTCCTATACTTCTCTAACATCACATCCCTGTAAAATTCCCATTGATCTTGGTCCAGGCATTCTCACTCCTCTTCACAGAAATCTATGGCCACATCCTGGAATGTCAGCAGTCCCTGAAATTAAACGTACACATGCCATGTGGCCACGGGAAGTGTTCATAATATGACCCAAGAAGAAAACAGCAAGTTAAGAGAAGGTTTTAATTTAGAAGAGTCTCTTTAATTATCCACTAATACATATATATATATATATATATATATATATATATAATTTTTTTTTTACAAAGTAACTTTCTCTACCTTATTTCTAACTACAAGAAAAGAGTATGGCATGTGATCCACAAAACCAGTATAGAGACTATACTTGTCTGGAAAAGAAATGATAAAATGATGGTTTCAACACAGGCATATGCATTTTTGAGTGTTTTATTTATATCAAACTGGATAAAATGTGTGTATTTCTCATAGAGAAAAGACCTGTCGAGGTAGAAATGTACCTTTCAACTATTCATGGGTACACGAGTACACTGGGGAGATTGTAAAAGTGCAGATTGTGATTCAGTAGGTCCGGTGGGCATGAGTTCTATTTTTTTAACAAGCTGATTTTTAACTAGTGATGCCACAGTCTCTGATTCATTAACCACAACTGTGAATATCAGAGACATAATTAGAAAGGTAAAAATTCTCATTTAATTTTGAACTTAAAGTGTTTTATGGATTTTAAACCTTTAATAGAAAAGTGAGCACAGCAGCAACAATCATTTGTGAGTATTTACTATAGACTGTGTATCTTTCTAGTTTTTTTGTGTAGGATTCCAGGAAAAAGGCCTGGGCTGCGGCCACAATGGGCGTGGCCCCCAGGCCGGGCCGCCCCTCCAGGACCCCCGACGGGGCCCTGCGCTCCTGGCGGCTCCCTCCCCCGCCGCCCCGCTCCCTCCCGGAAGGCCTTGGGGCAGAGCGGTCCCACCCACTGCGCGCTGAACAGAGCCCGCGTTTCCTCAGAGCTGGAACTCCCGGCTCAGGCGGGGTCTCTTCCCTCCGCCTTCACGGAACTGCCCCGGAGCCCGAGGGCAGGGCGACCTCACTGAGGCTGCCGGCTCTGGAGGTGCCCCGGCGGCCGAAGCCATGACAGTCGCGGGGACGGCGGGCTGGGTAAGTGGGCGACGACCCTCCGCCTGGTCCGGTGCCCGGGCGGCAGCACAAGACCAGCTTCTGAGGGGCAGGGGTTCGCTGCCACCCGCCGCTGCTGTGCAGAAAGAGCGGCCTCCAGCGTCTGGTTCCCGGGAACTTTGGTCCGTCCTCTCGCCCCTGCCCTCGTCCTGGCTCGCGAGACCTGGTGGGCGTGAGGAGGGGGTCGGCCTGAGCGTCCTGAGGGGAAACGGGGCAAGGGAGGCGCAGGGTCCGGCTGCAGCGTCAGCGCCCCTCTTCCCGACTGCGGGGAAAGCGGCTGAAAACTCCTCCCGAGGCGCGCAGGCCCCTTATTCAGCCGAGTCCCTCTGCGCTCCTTCCTTCCTGAGTTAAAGTACCGGGGGGAGGGGACAGGGCAGGGAACTGGCGCAGGTAATGGGGAACATCCAAAGGTGATTGTTAACTAAGGAAAACCAGCTCTCCCAAGGTCAGGAATGCGGCGCTTTTCTTTGCCTGGGCTCACTGAATTCCTTCCTTTGATATGCACCTCAGCTCTCTGGGGCCTGCATTCTGTATTTGCATATCCTGAGTGCCTCAGGGCCCGCCGGCTCACATTGGAGGGCTGCAAGTGCTGAAGACTGTGACATCCTTTGTTTACTGATAGGGCAAGAACTATTCCATTTCTCACAGGCTTGAGGGGCAGACAGTGGAAAAAAGTCAGAGAATCTCACTCGGCCTGTACTTTGGTTTACATATAGATAATATTTATACTTAACTGTGCTAATAGAGGTTCTCAAGTCCAATCAACTTGTACTACTGCCCTCTATGTATCAATTTCATCAATATCATAAGATAAATGCCTATAGAATTGACTTAATCCATTTAAATAGGATAATGATTTTGAAAGGAAACATAATAGAAATATAACAACGAAACCTTTACCACTAAAGGCTGGGTCTGGAACACCCTAAATAAATGTTCCATTGTTAAAATATTGAAAGATGTAGTCAATAGAAATATCAAAAAAATGACAAATAATAAGGGTAGCAGAATGTTGAAATGTTCTATCTTTATCATTAAAGTGGCAGAAAATCATTTATTAGTAGGCACTGGGGGCAGAAGATGACTGATTTTATATCTGTGTCATATTTGTGCAGTTGTTTCAACAAGTAACTTAAAGACAAAATGGAAAAACAAGGAGGTTTGTGCCTGAGATCATGTTGATGTGAAACCAGGGATGGCCACCTTGTGCCAGGTGAGTTAAGTTTACCTGGCAGGTAGACCGCAGAGCTCCTGGGAAGCAAGGGTTGGAATTTTTCTGCTGGGTGCCCCTTAGGTTCTGTGACTTGACTGACTGTGAGTCATGTTTCGGGAAAGACCTGATCACAGGAAAAGGGTGGGAATAGAGTGATTTGGGGAGCAGCTAACAACATTCATCACAGCTCACGGCCTGAATGAATTTTAAAGAAACAGGAAAACAAATGCTTCTTATGGAATCAGAGAATGTGAGGGCTGGACAATCCCAGAAAATGAGGAACACCCATCCCATTTTCCAGATGACAAAACAGAGGTCCAGCAAGGTGAAATCCCTCACCCAAGTTGCACCCGTCTCTCCTCCCCACTACGTGGTTCATGAAAGCAGGACTCTTCCTGTCTTGATCACTGCTGAGCCCCAAAAAGGGCCAGGCATCTAGCAGCTGCTCCAAAAATTTGGGTTGACTGTAGGAACAATGCTATTTCTTTCTTTCTCACTCTTATTCAGGATTGTGCCAAGAACTCCCCAGGTTGCAATGTAATTCGATAAATGTAAATATTAATTGAGTTTTGTTGTGATGAGGACTTAGGCTTTGAAGGTAACAGACTTGGTTCAGATCTTGGTTCTGCCACTCCATAGCTGTTTGGCTTTGGGAAAATTACTAAACCTCTCTGAGATTATTTCCTCCTTTGTAAAGTGGGGATAAATCTATCTGAGCCAGCAGAGCAGCTGCATGAGAGATGTGCACTAAATATTGGTCTTTCTCACTCTCCTACGCCATCTCTCTGTTCTTCCCAGAGAAGCTGTACAGAAGGATATAGTACTTTTGTTTAAAATAGTTAACTAATTAATTAATTAATTTGTTTTTGGCTGCGTTGGGTCTTCGTTGCTATGCGCAGGCTTTGCCTAGTTGCGGCAAGCGGGGGCTACTCTTTGTTGCGGTGCGCGGGCTTCTCATTGCGGTGGCTTCTCTTGCTAGCCTTAACCCCAATGCTAGCCTTAACCCTGGCTCTCACAACATGAATTCCTCTTCCCATATCTTATCCACTAATTAATATAAATGTAGGCATATTATTTCTATTAGCCATATCACACCTAGCCATTTACTCCATCCTCAGATCTGGATGAACTTCACATTCAAAATACTCACTCACTGGAACTCTAGGAACAATAGCACAGACAATCATCTCATATGAAGTAATGTAGCAGTTATTCTATTCTCAGTCTTACTGATAAATGGATCATTTACACATTCAACAGTAATTATTACACAAGAACACCTATGACTAATTTTCTCCTGACCCCTACCCAGAATTTGATTATCTCCGCAGTAGCCGAAATCCAACGAAGCCCCACTTGATTTCACGGAAGTAGCATCAAAACCTGTATATGTCTTCAATGTAGAAAATGTAGCAGGCCCATTCACCCCGTCCCTCCTAGAGAATATGTCAATGTCCCTATAATAAAATTTCCACAGCAATCTATTTTTAGGAGCATTCGACAATCCCTAGGTGCCAGAATTATATACAGCCCAAGTCATCATTAAAACTCATCTAACAATCTCCTTTCTATGAATTTGAGCCTCCTACCTACAATTTTGATATGATCAACGCATACATCTCTTATGAAAAGTGTTTTTACGACTAACATTAATCTTATGTATATGAGAGTTTTCACTACTTGTCATCATACCAGGCAACCCACCACAAATTTAAGAAATATGTCTGACAAAAGAGTTACTTTGATAGAGTAAATCATAGAGGTTTCAATGCTCTGATTCCTAGAATTGAATTCTTCCTAATAATTTTACATTCTCCATGCTACCTACCACATTACACCACATGCTATATAGTAAAGTTCTCTAAGTAAGCTACAGGCCCATACCCCAAAAATATTTTTGTATATCCTTCCTGTGCTAATAAACTCTCATTGTTTTTACCATCATTCTACTGACCATTTTCTCAGGAAATATAATTGTATAACAAGCTCACACTGGTTAATGGTATCCCCATTCTAATAAAAAACATGAACCCATAAGCTACAGAAGCATCCAACAAATATTTCCTAAAACAGTCCACCACATCAATACTACTTATAATGGCTATTATCATTAATCTAATATACTCTGGTCAAAGAGCACAATGAATAACAAGAATCTTTAATCCAGCAGCATCCACCCTCATGACAATCGCCCTTGTCACAAAAGTAGGACTTTCCCCATTTCACTTCTGAGTGCCTGAAGTCACACGAGGCATCCCATGAACAGCAGACCTGATGCTATCAACATGACAAAATTGCACCCCTATCAGTTTTATACCACAGGTCACCTTCCATCAACCTAAATATACTATTAATCATAGTGATATTATAAATCATAGCTGGAGGCTGAGGCAGACTTCGCCATACTCACCTGGAAAATATTACACCCTCCTCATCAATTGCCCATATAGGATGAATAACAGCTATTATAATGTATATTCAGATTATAACAATCCTAACCATACTAATTTATATCATAACAACACTGTCTTCTTCTTATTTATGCCCAGATCATGTACTACAAGAGTATCATTATCACACACATGAGATAAAACACCTCCCATCACAATCATTTTCCTCACCATTATAGTATCATTAGGACATCGCCCATCACTATCAGGCTTTCTACCCAAATGAATAATTATCCAAGAGATAACAAAAACGACAACATCATTCTACCAACACTAATAGCCATCATAGCAGTCCTCAGCATATATTTCTACTTGCAGCTAACATACTCCACATCACTAACTATATTCCCTTCATTAAACAACACAAACACAAAGCAATTTGAACATACAAAGAAATAACCTTCCTATCATTACCAATCATAATACCCACACGGTTACTACACACAACACCCATTCTATCGGTGCTGGACTAGGAATTTAGGTTAGTTCAGACCAAGAGCTTTCAAAACCCTAAACAAGTGAAATTTACTTAATTCCTAAAAATAAGGATTGCAAGACTTTATTCTACATCAATTGAATGTAAAGCAAACACTGTATTGAAGCCAAATCTTTACGAGATTGATGAGTTTTAACCCCAGGAAACTTTAGTTAACAGGCAAATCCTCTAGTCAACTGACTTCAGTCTACTTCTCCTTCATTTGAGAAAGAAAAAAAGAAAAAAAAAAAAGGCAGGATAATCACTGGCAGAATTGAAGCTGCTTCTCTGAAGTTACAATTCAATTTGTTGATTCACCACAGGGTTTGCCAGAAAGAGGGCTCAATCTCTGTCTTTAGATTTACAGTCTAATTCTAACTCAGTCATTTTACCTCTGTTCATACACTGCTGATTATTTTCAACAAATCACAAAGATATCGGCATTTTATATTTACTATTTGGTGCTTGAGCTGGAGTAGCAGGCAGCACCTTAATTATATTAATCCAGGCTGAGCTATGCTGACCTGGACCGCTACTTGGAGATGCCCAAATCTGTAAGGTTGTCATAACAGTCCCTGCACTTGTAATAATTTTCTTTATAGCTGTACCCGTTATGATTGCAGGCTTTGAAAACTGACTTGGGCCATTAATAACTCGGACAACTGAAGTAGCATTTCCCCCAATAAATCATATAAACTTTTGACTACTTCCCCCATCATTCTTACTCCTACTCATATCACCAATAGTAGAAGCTGGTTCTGGTACCAGTGGGACGGTGTATTCAGCTCTAGCCTGCAATCTGGCCCATGCAGGAGCCTCTGGCGACCTAACTGTTTTCTCCTTACATTTAGCAGGTGTCTCCTCAATTCTTGGTATTATTACTTTTATTACTATTGTCTTTAATACAAAACCAGCAGTCATATCCCAATACCAAACACCATTATTTGTTTAATCTTCCCCAACTATAGCCATATTACTATAATTACCAATCTCAGTCCAAGCAGCCAGAATTGCCATGCTGTTAAGAGATAGAAATCTAAACACTACTTTCTTTGACCCTGCAGGAGGAGACCGAATCCTATACCAACACCTCTTTTGATACTTTGCTCACCCTGAAGTCTGTATTCATGGCCTAACAGGGTTTGTTATAAACTCACATAGCATTACCTACTATTTAGGACAAAAATTGCCTTTCAGCTATCTGGGAATAGTATGAGTCATGTCCACTGGTTTTTTAGGAGTTCTCTTGTGGGCCCATCATATGTTTACCATAGGGATAGCTGTGGACTCAGGAGCATACTTTGCATCAGCTACCGTAATTACTTCTATCCCTACAGGAGTAAAAGTATCTAGCTGATTAGCAACTCTTTATTTAATTTTTCTTTTTCTTTTCTTTTTTTTTTTTTTTTTTGGCTGAGTTGGGTCTTGGTTGCTGCGCATGGGCTTTCTCTGGTTGCGGTGAGCGGCAGCTACTCTTCGTTGCGGTGTGCGGCCCTTTCATTGCAGTGGCTTCTCTTGTTGCAGAGCACGGCCTCTAGGCGCGTGGGCTTCAGTAGTTGTGGCTTGCGGGCTCTAGAGGGCAGGCTCAGTAGTTGTGGCACACGGGCTTTTTGCTCCGCGGCATGTGGAATCTTCCCAGACAAGGGCTCGAACCCGTGTCCCCTGCATTGGCAGACGAATTCTTAACCACTGCGTCACCAGGGAAGTCCCTGGTTAGCAACTGTTCACGGAGGTAATACTATATGACCTCCTACTATATTATGAGTTTTAGGCTTTAGTTTTTCTTTTTACAGTAGGTGGTTTGACAGGAATCATCTTAGCCAACTCATCCCCAGACATTGTCCTCCAGGATACATACTATGTAGTAGCACACTTCCATGACCTAATGTCCATGGGAGCAGTCTTCACTATTATAGGAGGCTTTCTACACTGATTCCCACTATTCTTAGGTTATACAGTTAACTCAGCATGAGCAAAAATTCACCTCACAAGTATATTTGTAGTAGTAAATATGACTTCCTGCAGCACTTTCGTGGCCTCTCAGGGATGTCACTACGTTAGTCTGAGTACCCTGAGGCACACACAACATGAAATATTTTGTCTTTAGGCTCATTCATCTCAGTAGCAGCAGTAATGCTAATAATCTTCATACTTTGAAAAGCATTTGTGTCTAAACAAGAAGTCTTAGCAGTGGGAATTGCTACTCCTAACCTAGAATGGTTACACGGATGTCCTCCACCATATCCTACGTTTCAAGATCCTACCTATGTAAATGTAAAATAAGGAAGGACTCAAGTCCTTTTCAACCAGTTTCAAGCCAACACCATAACAATTATGTCTTCCTCAATAAATGAGATAAAAGTAAAAAGTGATGTAGCTTTGTCAAAGTTAAATGATAGGCTAAAATCCTGTATATGACTAAGGCATATCAATTTCATCTAGGCTCTCAAGATACAACATCACCGATTATGGAAGAACTTTTACATTTTCTTCATCACACATTAATAGTGATTTTTAAAATAAGTTCTCTAGTCCTCTATATCATTTCACTAATATTGACATCTAAACTCATATGCATACAATAGATGCACAGGTAGAGAAATTGTGAACAATTTACTAGCTATTATTGTAATCTTAAATGCCCTATCATCATTGTGTATCCTTTACATGATACATGAAATCAATAACTCTTCCCAAACCATAAAAACTATGGGTCAGTAACGATACTGAAGCTACAAATACACAGATTACGAAGATTTAAATGTTGACTCCTCTGTAATCCCCACATCAGAGCTAAAACCAGGAGAATAATGACTAATAGAAGTCAACAACCGAGTAGTTAGGGATAGTCATTGAATATTAGTTTCATCTGAAATTGTTGTACACTCCGGAGTTGTTCCTTCTCAGGCCTAAAAGAAACTGCTATCCCAGGACGCCTAACTTAAAGAATCCTAATATCAACAGGACCAGGCCTATGTTGTGGACAAGAGAGCTCGTTTTCCTGAGTTCAAAGACAGGACAGAGGGATATGTCTTAGATATGGGGTGAATCTGCAGCCCATGGGGATGCACTCTCCAAGCTCCAGTATAGGAATGGGGCCTCTAGGGTCCCAGGCCACCCACCACGCCCTCTGGAGCAGGATCTGGGCAACATTCCCTGTCAGTGATGAGGCAGCCCTAGCACTTGTCACGGCCCGATGTCGTGTCCTATGTGGGCCCCATGCTCTTGGGACCACACCTCACACTCTGCAGGTCCATGCTACAGGGTCCTTCATGCCTCAGGAGTAGAGACCACACAGCAAGCAGTTCCCTCCGCAACCAGCAGGAGGAGGGGAGGAGAACAGGGGCACCAGGGGACTCTCATTCAGACAACAACACCCCAGCGGTGCCAGCGGGGACAGTGATGATGCAGATGAGGCACAGACCAAGAGATGGGACCAGAGGACCCAAAAGGCAGCTGGTCAGGTCCTGGCTCACCTGCACCCCGGACACCTTTGTCCCGCATACACCCCCTTCCTCATACACCCTCTCCTTAAATGCAGATTCTTCAGATGCGAACAGGCAGCGCTTCAGACTGAAAGTCAGCTCTTCCAAAATGACCCGTCAGCAAACACTGCAGGATTCCACTCCAGTGGGTGCCCTGGAGTCGACAACTCAGGGACTGAAGTGGCTATCGGTGCCAGGGGCAGTGGGAGGGAATGGGGAATGAGACTTTCATGGTTGTGGAATTTTGGTTTTGCAGGACGAAAAGTTCTAGTGATGGTGGTGATGGCTCCACGAGAAAGTGAATCTATCTGATGCCTCAGAAACGTGCACTTAAAATGGTGATGATGGTAAAGGGTATGTGACGTGTGTTTTATTTCACTTAAAATAAATTCTTAAAATAATGTCTTGTTAATTGAGATTCCATTTCGACTCCCTTTCATCACAAATGTCGGAGGCCCAGACACAGTCCCCTACCTTAGGGGCCATCACGGTACCCTCACAGAGCACGTGGGAGACCATTCTTAGGGGGGGCTAGTCTGTGCTCACCTGACCTCTGTCCAGGGGGACCCAGGCAGTGGTGACCCCCATAGATTAGACATATGATATGCTATAGTATTAATACGATACCACCAAGTGTTGTCACTCACCGGAACACAGAGCAGCAACCCACTCGAACATTCTTGACCTCATATGTTTGTGACAAGATGAAGAGAAGAAAAGGAACCACAGGTTAATCAGGACAACACCCTTAATGCAGAGGTTGGAAATCTCAAAGGGGACAGGACACACTGCAGGCAAAGAGCGCATATGCGGTCTCCCTATCCATGTGATCCTGACCCATGCAGGTATGGTGAGACCCACACAGTCCCCGCACCCTATACCTGGGGCCACACATCCACACTCACCAGGGTGACCCACCTCCCCAGACCCCTCCACCTGGGTCACATGTCCACAGTCCCAGGGTGACCTCACCTCCCCAGACCCTGCACCTGGGGTCACACGTCCCCTTGGTCAGGACACCATGGCTCTGCAGGGGGCTCCCCCAATGTGGAAACAAGCTGGGTCCCTGGGACCTCCTGGGATGGGAAAAAGTGTCAGGTGGGTCTCCTTTCCCCACACTTGGCCCAGAGGAGTCCTCCTGTCCTCACTTTGGTTCTGTGTGATTTTAACTGTTTGTACAGCTTTCATACTAGAGTTGAACACACGACCCTGGTGCTGGCATGTTCAGTCCTTTCTCGTCTCACTTACATGCTGAGAAAACATACAGGAGAGCAGGGCAGAAAGCCGAGGGGCAGCTCTGGACTCTGCTGAGTAGGGACGGTAGACTGGAGGGAGAGCTCAGCAGCAGCCTCAGCTGTCACCCATCGGCCTTTTGCCCGATCTGCGTGCCCTGCAATCAATTCAGCAGCTAAACCTGCTTCCCTATGCACCATGCACGTGCTGGTAAATTGGAATTATTGCCAGGTAGTCCTCCTGAGGATTCTCCATGAGCCCCAGGGAAGGTGAACCTTGGCAGGGATTAAGACTAAGGCCCCGACCATAGCACTGACCCTTGGGAGGACCAGGTCACCACACTCAGAAGAGAGGCTGTTATGTAGACAAGCCCACCTCATCTCCAGACCCTAGACATCTAAGCACTGACATTCAGATGCAGGCACGGAGCTTCCCAGTACTGAGGCCAGGCCGGGTCTCTACCCAGGTCCCCATAGTCCTAGCGTACACAGAACATGGTCAGGTCTAAATCTTCTTATTATAGACAACACATGGTCAGCTCTAAACATAATCAGTAGACAGGACATGCAGAGGTCTAAATCTACCATGTAGACACAACTTGATCATGTTTAAACTAGCTTAGGGCTGATCTCATAGGGGGTACAGATCACACACATGGGTCTCTCATCTTTGGACACCCACGTCAGGAAACTGAACAAAATCTTTGTCATTAAACATTTCAACAGGTAAAACAGAAATGTTCCCAATTTCTCTGGCCACTTGATGGTCAGGATCCACGGGCGAGCCACGAACTTCTTAGAGTGCAGCCCAGTCTGCTGCCAGGACAGACAAGAAGTGGCCTGATTCCAGACTCCCAGGCTTCCAGAAGGAGGTGGCCACACTGCAAGCCAGGTCAGGAGAGTCCTGCATGGTCCGGGCCGGGAGATCCGGTCTGTCCATTCGGCTGGCCGATTCCGGGCGGGGCGCTCAGGGCCGCTGAGAGCCCTGCACTCAGGTCCTGCTTCCCTGCAGCGTGTGCGTGTGCGTGTGCGTGTGCGTGTGTGTGTGTGTGTAGAGGGGGCGGTGGCTGACGGCTCCCATGGTTCCCAACCCGGGCACCGCGCTGTCTTCGAGGGGAGGCACGGGGAGAGGTAGGGGCACAGAAGCCGTTGGAGAGGAGAACCCACCGCGGAACTCCTTGCACACTGGCTCGCCCCACCCGGAGACCCGCCTGCCCATCGTGGGCCGCATGTCGCCCCCCAGTCCCCCACCCCCGAGGGCAGGGTGCCTGCTCTTTCAACAGCACAGGGTCTCACATGAAGGAGACCCAGTGTGGACTGTCAGCCCCCAACTCCTGATGCTGTGTTTAGGGGGAGAATGAACCCCCTTGACTGGGTGATGGGACCCTGTGAGGAAAGAGGTGGCGGCCCGATCCAAGTCGGGGCCTGGCTGAGATATGAGGAAACAGGAGCCAAGGGCAGGGCCTGGAGGCCAGGCCAACAGGAGGGGCACCCCCAGCCTTGGCCGGGCTCTCCAACGGTGACATTGTTGCTTTAGGGGACCTGGGACAGGTGACTGAATGTAATGGGAGTCTAAACTGGACCCTGAATGCGGCTTAAAGAAGGTGTGAAGGATGTTACTGAGACAGTGACAGTCATTGGAAGACAAACTCTGTGTCAGGATATCCTGCTCCCTCCATTTAAATCCCTGAGATCTGTGACCTTTACGTGGCTACGCAGGATTGTTAGAGCAGCTGCGTGCGGATATATCTGGGGCACAATTCAGTCTGCAGCCAACTTGCAAGTGGTTCCAGCGAACACACAGGTGTGCGCACAGGCAGGCACAGCACACACACAAACATATGCACGTGCACAGCACAAATATATTCACACACTAGCATGTGAACACACATGCACCCATATGCCCATGCACACACTAATGTGTGCAAGTTCACATACCTATCCACATGCACAGCATATTTATGCAAACAGGCACATGCACACGCATAGCACACACACAGGGAATAAAGTGAATCCGTAAAGCATTAATTCCTGAACACAAGTGAAGCTGACATGTATTTTTCCCTTTTCTTAGCCTTGATGTTTTCCACAACAAAAAAGTTTAAGAAAAAAGTTAATGGCAAATGACTTTTGATTCATAGGACTTTCTGATTTTATTCCACAAATATTATGACAGCAGAAATGAATGTAGATATTACATGTGTCCACTAAGGGAAGAATGGAGAAGAAAAACACGGTCCATCAATACAAGGGAATGCTATTCAGCCTAAAAAGGAAGTCAATTCTGACACAGGATGCAGCAGGGATGAACCTTGAGGGCATTATGCTCAGTGATGTAAGCTAGACACAAAAAAACAAACAGTGCTTGATCCACTCATACAAGGCCCCTAGAGCAGTCGGAAATATAGAGACATAAAGTAGGATGTTGAGGGCCAGAGGCTGAGGGAGGGACAATGGGGAGTGAGTGTTTAATGGGGACTGTTTCAATTTTGCAAGATGAAAAAGTTCTGGAGGATGATGGTGGTCAGGTTTGCACAACAGTGTGAATTATTTCCTGACCCTGAAATGTGCACTTAAAAATGGTTAAGATAGTACATTTTATGTTATGTGTACCAGACCACAATTTTTAAAACTTTTCCAAAAACAACAGGAAATAGTCCATGAATACCACAAGATGCACAACTTCACTAACAACAGAGGGATTAAAGCCATAAGAAAAATACTGTGCATACACCTACCAGAATGGCAGACATGAAAGACATAGTATCAAATATCAGCAGGATGTGGAGCAATGGAAAGCCTGGTACGCAACGGGGGGATGCAACCACTTCTGAAGCAATCGGGCCTCAGATAGCGAAGTCCGTGCACAGAGACCCACAGTGCTCCTCCCAGTTGAACACAAACCCACCAGCCCTGCACCAGGACACACGGACATGGACTGGCAGCCACAGGAGCCAAACCTGAAGGAACCTGAAGGCCATCACAGACGGATGCAGAAATGAACCATGCACGCTCCTATGAAGGAATATTCCACAGCAATGGAGTACATTTTGTTTAAAGGTAGTAAAACTATAAAAATTATTTTTTAAAGAAAACTATATTTACAAGATGAAAGAATCTATAATTCTGGCACCTAGGGATTGTCGAATGCTCCTAAAAATAGATTGCTGTGGAAACGTTTATTATAGGGAAATTGACATATTCTCTAGGAAGGACGCGGTGAATGGGCCTGCTACATTTTCTACATTGAAGACATGTACAGGTTTTGATTCTACTTCTGTTAAATCAAGTGGGGCTTCACTGGATTTCTGCTACTGCGGAGATAATCAAATTCTGGGTAGGGGTCAGGAGAAAATTAGTCATAGGTGTTCTTGTGTAGTAATTACTGTTGAAAGTGTAAATGATCCATTTACCAGTAAGACTGAGAATAGAATAACTGCTACATTACTTCATATGAGATGATCCTCTGTGCTATTGTTCCTGGAGCTCCAGTGAGTGAGTATTTTGAATGTGAAGTTCATCCAGATATGAGGATGGAATAAATGGCTAGGTGTGATATGGCTAATAGAAATAATATGCCTACATTTATACTAATTAGTGGATAAGATATGGGAAGAGGAATTCATGTTGTGAGAGGCAGGGTTATGGCTAGCATTGGGGCAATAATATATAAATTGATGATGTTGATGGACATAGTGGTTCTTTAATAAGTAATTGGAATGCCTCAGCAATGGGTTGTAATCATCCATGGGGGCTGATGATTTTTGGCCCTTTCTGGATTTGTATATAGCCTAGGATTTTCCATTTGGTTAATATGAGGAATGCTATGGTGAATTAAATTGGGTAATTTGTGAAAGAATGTTGATTATAAACATATTCTTAGGAAGAGGACTTGAACCAGTGCAGAAAAAGTTTCAGTTTTACATAATTACCGGGCTCTGCCAGCGTAACGAACCCTGTTCTACAGTAGGGTATGTATAAATTAATTGAATGTAGATTATATCATCATTTAGTTTGAAGACATTTTGTAAAGGAAGCCGTATTGCTCTTGTCCTTTCATACTGGAAGAAATCTGCAATAGACAGAAACCAACCAGGATGACTCCAGTCTGAACTCAGATCACGTGAGACTTTAATCGTTGAACAAACAGACAATTAATAGCAGTTATACCGTTGAAATGTCGTGATCCAGCATCAAGGTCATAAACCATATTGCCCATATGAACTCCAGAATACAATTACACTGTTATCCCTAGGAAAACTTGTTCCATTGACCAGTGTTTTAGAAGAACAGGTGATAAAGCATTTTGACTAGCTGGCCTAAATTTTAATCACTCAGAAGTGGTTTTATTCTCCCAAAAATAAATGGCGCATGGGCTCAAGACACACCTGCTTCAGTAGTTGTGGCGTGCAGACTCAGTAGTTGTGGCCCAATGGCTTAGTTGTTCCGTGGCACGTGAGATCTTCCCGGACCGGGGATCGAACCGGGTCCCCTGCATTGGCAGGCGAATTCTTAATCACTGCATCACCAGGGAAGTCCCAGATTCGCAGTCTCCCTTTTAATATACCTTAAGCCCAAAGAATCCATGGAAAATTGTTAGAGAAAATAAGGCAATAAAATATTGTAAGGACTATAACAGAAGCATATAGTACACAGTTCATATAGACACATCCCAAGCAGTTACAAAGTATATTAAAAGGGAGGCTGCAATTTTAAAAGAATAAGAAAAATTATACCCACAAACTCCCAATCTTTCCTGAAACGTTGCAATCTGAAACCCTATTGTAGGAAGCAGAAGATTCCAGGAGATATTCTACAAATGAAGCACTCCAAACCCTGTGGTTGGATAAGGAATTCTGGAAGGAAGGTATCCTCACCCAAGGAGAGCAGGTTCCTATACTTCTCTAACATCACATCCCTGTAAAATTCCCATTGATCTTGGTCCAGGCATTCTCACTCCTCTTGACAGAAATCTATGGCCACATCCTGGAATGTCAGCAGTCCCTGAAATTAAACGTACACATGCCATGTGGCCACGGGAAGTGTTCATAATATGACCCAAGAAGAAAACAGCAAGTTAAGAGAAGGTTTTAATTTAGAAGAGTCTCTTTAATTATCCACTAATACATATATATATATATATATATATATATATATATATATATATATAATTTTTTTTTTACAAAGTAACTTTCTCTACCTTATTTCTAACTACAAGAAAAGAGTATGGCATGTGATCCACAAAACCAGTATAGAGACTATACTTGTCTGGAAAAGAAATGATAAAATGATGGTTTCAACACAGGCATATGCATTTTTGAGTGTTTTATTTATATCAAACTGGATAAAATGTGTGTATTTCTCATAGAGAAAAGACCTGTCGAGGTAGAAATGTACCTTTCAACTATTCATGGGTACACGAGTACACTGGGGAGATTGTAAAAGTGCAGATTGTGATTCAGTAGGTCCGGTGGGCATGAGTTCTATTTTTTTAACAAGCTGATTTTTAACTAGTGATGCCACAGTCTCTGATTCATTAACCACAACTGTGAATATCAGAGACATAATTAGAAAGGTAAAAATTCTCATTTAATTTTGAACTTAAAGTGTTTTATGGATTTTAAACCTT
>NW_028124128.1:0-29861 GCF_965194825.1 Balaenoptera physalus | reverse complement strand
GGGATTGTCGAATGCTCCTAAAAACAGATTGCTGTGGAAACGTTTATTATAGGGAAATTGACATATTCTCTAGGAAGGACGCGGTGAATGGGCCTGCTACATTTTCTACATTGAAGACATGTACAGGTTTTGATTCTACTTCTGTTAAATCAAGTGGGGCTTCACTGGATTTCTGCTACTGCGGAGATAATCAAATTCTGGGTAGGGGTCAGGAGAAAATTAGTCATAGGTGTTCTTGTGTAGTAATTACTGTTGAAAGTGTAAATGATCCATTTACCAGTAAGACTGAGAATAGAATAACTGCTACATTACTTCATATGAGATGATCCTCTGTGCTATTGTTCCTGGAGCTCCAGTGAGTGAGTATTTTGAATGTGAAGTTCATCCAGATCTGAGGATGGAATAAATGGCTAGGTGTGATATGGCTAATAGAAATAATATGCCTACATTTATACTAATTAGTGGATAAGATATGGGAAGAGGAATTCATGTTGTGAGAGGCAGGGTTATGGCTAGCATTGGGGCAATAATATATAAATTGATGATGTTGATGGACATAGTGGTTCTTTAATAAGTAATTTGAATGCCTCAGCAATGGGTTGTAATCATCCATGGGGGCTGATGATTTTTGGCCCTTTCTGGATTTGTATATAGCCTAGGATTTTCCATTTGGTTAATTTGAGGAATGCTATGGTGAATTAAATTGGGTAATTTGTGAAAGAATGTTGATTATAAACATATTCTTAGGAAGAGGACTTGAACCAGTGCAGAAAAAGTTTCAGTTTTACATAATTACCGGGCTCTGCCAGCGTAACGAACCCTGTTCTACAGTAGGGTATGTATAAATTAATTGAATGTAGATTATATCATCATGTAGTTTGAAGACATTTTGTAAAGGAAGCCGTATTGCTCTTGTCCTTTCATACTGGAAGAAATCTGCAATAGACAGAAACCAACCAGGATGACTCCAGTCTGAACTCAGATCACGTGAGACTTTAATCGTTGAACAAACAGACAATTAATAGCAGTTATACCGTTGAAATGTCGTGATCCAGCATCAAGGTCATAAACCATATTGCCCATATGAACTCCAGAATACAATTACACTGTTATCCCTAGGAAAACTTGTTCCATTGACCAGTGTTTTAGAAGAACAGGTGATAAAGCATTTTGACTAGCTGGCCTAAATTTTAATCACTCAGAAGCGGTTTTATTCTCCCAAAAATAAATGGCGCATGGGCTCAAGACACACCTGCTTCAGTAGTTGTGGCGTGCAGACTCAGTAGTTGTGGCCCAATGGCTTAGTTGTTCCGTGGCACGTGAGATCTTCCCGGACCGGGGATCGAACCGGGTCCCCTGCATTGGCAGGCGAATTCTTAATCACTGCATCACCAGGGAAGTCCCAGATTCGCAGTCTCCCTTTTAATATACCTTAAGCCCAAAGAATCCATGGAAAATTGTTAGAGAAAATAAGGCAATAAAATATTGTAAGGACTATAACAGAAGCATATAGTACACAGTTCATATAGACACATCCCAAGCAGTTACAAAGTATATTAAAAGGGAGGCTGCAATTTTAAAAGAATAAGAAAAATTATACCCACAAACTCCCAATCTTTCCTGAAACGTTCCAATCTGAAACCCTATTGTAGGAAGCAGAAGATTCCAGGAGATAGTCTACAAATGAAGGACTCCAAACCCTGTGGTTGGATAAGGAATTCTGGAAGGAAGGTATCCTCACCCAAGGAGAGCAGGTTCCTATACTTCTCTAACATCACATCCCTGTACAATTCCCATTGATCTTGGCCCAGGCATTCTCACTCCTCTTGACAGAAATCTATGGCCACATCCTGGAATGTCAGCAGTCCCTGAAATTAAACGTACACATGCCATGTGGCCACGGGAAGAGTTCATAATATGACCCAAGAAGAAAACAGCAAGTTAAGAGAAGGTTTTAATTTAGAAGAGTCTCTTCAATTATCCACTAATACATATATATACATATATATATATATATATATATATATATAATTTTTTTTTTTACAAAGTAACTTTCTCTACCTTATTTCTAACTACAAGAAAAGAGTATGGCATGTGATCCACAAAACCAGTATAGAGACTATACTTGTCTGGAAAAGAAATGATAAAATGATGGTTTCAACACAGGCATATGCATTTTTGAGTGTTTAATTTATATCAAACTGGATAAAATGTGTGTATTTCTCATAGAGAAAAGACCTGTCGAGGTAGAAATGTACCTTTCAACTATTCATGGGTACACGAGTACACTGGGGAGATTGTAAAAGTGCAGCTTGTGATTCAGTAGGTCCGGTGGGCCTGAGTTCTATTTTTTTAACAAGCTGATTTTTAACTAGTGATGCCACAGTCTCTGATTCATTAACCACAACTGTGAATATCAGAGACATAATTAGAAAGGTAAAAATTCACATTTAATTTTGAACTTAAAGTGTTTTATCGATTTACACCTTTAATAGAATAGTGAGCACAGCAGCAACAATCATTTGTGAGTATTTACTATAGACTGTGTATCTTTCTAATTTTTTTGTGTAGGATTCCAGGAAAAAGGCCTGGGCTGCGGCCACAATGGGCGTGGCCCCCAGGCCGGGCCGCCCCTCCAGGACCCCCGACGGGGCCCTGCGCTCCTGGCAGCTCCCTCCCCCGCCGCCCCGCTCCCTCCCGGAAGGCCTCGGGGCAGAGCGGTCCCACCCACTGCGCGCTGAACAGAGCCCGCGTTTCCTCAGAGCTGGAACTCCCGGCTCAGGCGGGGTCTCTTCCCTCCGCCTTCACGGAACTGCCCCGGAGCCCGAGGGGAGGGCGACCTCACTGAGGCTGCGGGCTCTGGAGGTGCCCCGGCGGCCGAAGCCATGACAGTCGCGGGGACGGCGGGTCGGGTAAGTGGGCGCCGACCCTCCGCCTGGTCCGGTGCCCGGGCGGCAGCACAAGACCAGCTTCTGAGGGGCAGGGGTTCGCTGCCACCCGTCGCTGCTGTGCAGAAAGAGCGGCCTCCAGCGTCTGGTCCCCGGGAACTTTGGTCCGTCCTCTCGCCCCTGCCCTCGTCCTGGCTCGCGAGGCCTGGTGGGCGTGAGGAGGGGGTCGGCCTGAGCGTCCTGAGGGGAAACGGGGCAAGGGAGGCGCAGGGTCCGGCTGCAGCGTCAGCGCCCCTCTTCCCGACTGCGGGGAAAGCGGCTGAAAACTCCTCCCGAGGCGCGCAGGCCCCTTATTCAGCCGAGTCCCTCTGCGCTCCTTCCTCCCTGAGCTAAAGTACCGGGGGGAGGGTACAGGGCAGGGAACTGGCGCAGGTAATGGGGAACATCCAAAGGTGATTGTTAACTAAGGAAAACCAGCTCTCCCAAGGTGAGGAATGCGGCGCTTTTCTTTGCCTGGGCTCACTGAATTCCTTCCTTTGATATGCACCTCAGCTCTCTGGGGCCTGCATTCTGTATTTGCATATCCTGAGTGCCTCAGGGCCCGCCGGCTCACATTGGAGGGCTGCAAGTGCTGAAGACTGTGACATCCTTTGTTTACTGATAGGGCAATAAATAGTCCATTTCTCACAGGCTTGAGGGGCAGACAGTGGAAAAAAGTCAGAGAATCTCACTCGGCCTGTACTTTGGTTTACATATAGATAATATTTATACTTAACTGTGCTAATAGAGGTTCTCAAGTCCAATCAACTTGTACTACTGCCCTCTATGTATCAATTTCATCAATATCATAAGATAAATGCCTATAGAATTGACTTAATCCATTTAAATAGGATAATGATTTTGAAAGGAAACATAATAGAAATATAACAACGAAACCTTTACCACTAAAGGCTGGGTCTGGAACACCCTAAATAAATGTTCCATTGTTAAAATATTGAAAGATGTAGTCAATAGAAATATCAACAAAAATGACAAATAATAAGGGTAGCAGAATGTTGAAATGTTCTATCTTTATCATTAAAGTGGCAGAAAATCATTTATTAGTAGGCACTGGGGGCAGAAGATGCCTGATTTTATATCTGTGTCATATTTGTGCAGTTGTTTCAACAAGTAACTTAAAGACAAAATGGAAAGACAAGGAGGTTTGTGCCTGAGATCATGTTGATGTGAAACCAGGGATGGCCACCTTGTGCCAGGTGAGTTAAGTTTACCTGGCAGGTAGACCGCAGAGCTCCTGGGAAGCAAGGGTTGGAATTTTTCTGCTGGGTGCCCCTTAGGTTCTGTGACTTGACTGACTGTGAGTCATGTTTCGGGAAAGACCTGATCACAGGAAAAGGCTGGGAATAGAGTGATTTGGGGAGCAGCTAACAACATTCATCACAGCTCACGGCCTGAATGAATTTTAAAGAAACAGGAAAACAAATGCTTCTTATGGAATCAGAGAATGTGAGGGCTGGACAATCCCAGAAAATGAGGAACACCCATCCCATTTTCCAGATGACAAAACAGAGGTCCAGCAAGGTGAAATCCCTCACCCAAGTTGCACCCGTCTCTCCTCCCCACTACGTGGTTCATGAAAGCAGGACTCTTCCTGTCTTGACCACTGCTGAACCCCAAAAAGGGCCAGGCATCTAGCAGCTGCTCCAAAAATTTGGGTTGACTGTAGGAACAATGCTATTTCTTTCTTTCTCACTCTTATTCAGGATTGTGCCAAGAACTCCCCAGGTTGCAATGTAATTCGATAAATGTAAATATTAATTGAGTTTTGTTGTGATGAGGACTTAGGCTTTGAAGGTAACAGACTTGGTTCAGATCTTGGTTCTGCCACTCCATAGCTGTTTGGCTTTGGGAAAATTACTAAACCTCTCTGAGATTATTTCCTCCTTTGTAAAGTGGGGATAAATCTCTCTGAGCCAGCAGAGCAGCTGCATGAGAGATGTGCACTAAATATTGGTCTTTCTCACTCTCCTACGCCATCTCTCTGTTCTTCCCAGAGAAGCTGTACAGAAGGATATAGTACTTTTGTTTAAAATAGTTAACTAATTAATTAATTAATTTGTTTTTGGCTGCGTTGGGTCTTCGTTGCTATGCGCAGGCTTTGCCTAGTTGCGGCAAGCGGGGGCTACTCTTTGTTGCGGTGCGTGGGCTTCTCATTGCGGTGGCTTCTCTTGCTAGCCTTAACCCCAATGCTAGCCTTAACCCTGGCTCTCACAACATGAATTCCTCTTCCCATATCTTATCCACTAATTAATATAAATGTAGGCATGTTATTTCTATTAGCCATATCACACCTAGCCATTTACTCCATCCTCAGATGTGGATGAACTTCACATTCAAAATACTCACTCACTGGAGCTCTAGGAGCAATAGCACAGACAATCATCTCATATGAAGTAATGTAGCAGTTATTCTATTCTCAGTCTTACTGATAAATGGATCATTTACACTTTCAACAGTAATTATTACACAAGAACACCTATGACTAATTTTCTCCTGACCCCTACCCAGAATTTGATTATCTCGGCAGTAGCCGAAATCCAACGAAGCCCCACTTGATTAAACGGAAGTAGCATCAAAACCTGTATATGTCTTCAATGTAGAAAATGTAGCAGGCCCATTCACCCCGTCCCTCCTAGAGAATATGTCAATTTCCCTATAATAAACATTTCCACAGCAATCTATTTTTAGGAGCATTCGACAATCCCTAGGTGCCAGAATTATATACAGCCCAAGTCATCATTAAACACATCTAACAATCTCCTTTCTATGAATTTGAGCCTCCTACCTACAATTTTGATATGATCAACGCATACATCTCTTATAAAAAGTATTTTACGACTAACATTAACCCTATGTATATGAGAGTTTTCACTAATTGTCATCATACCAGGCAACCCACCACAAATTTAAGAAATATGTCTGACAAAAGAGTTACTTTGATAGAGTAAATCACAGAGGTTTCAATGCTCTTATTCCTGGAATTGAATTCTTCCTAATAATTTTACATTCTCCATGCTACCTACCACATTACACCACATGCTATATAGTAAAGTTCTCTAAGTAAGCTTCAGGCCCATACCCCCAAAATATTTTTGTATATCCTTCCTGTGCTAATAAACTCTCATTGTTTTTACCATCATTCTACTGACCATTTTCTCAGGAAATATAATTGTATAACAAGCTCACACTGGTTAATGGTATCCCCATTCTAATAAAAAACATGAACCCATAAGCTACAGAAGCATCCAACAAATATTTCCTAAAACAGTCCACCACATCAATACTACTTATAATGGCTATTATCATTAATCTAATATACTCTGGTCAAAGAGCACAATGAATAACAAGAATCTTTAATCCAGCAGCATCCACCCTCATGACAATCGCCCTTGTCACAAAAGTAGGACTTTCCCCATTTCACTTCTGAGTGCCTGAAGTCACACGAGGCATCCCATGAACAGCAGACCTGATGCTATCAACATGACAAAATTGCACCCCTATCAGTTTTATACCACAGGTCACCTTCCATCAACCTAAATATACTATTAATCATAGTGATATTATAAATCATAGCTGGAGGCTGAGGCAGACTTCGCCATACTCACCTGGAAAATATTACACCCTCCTCATCAATTGCCCATATAGGATGAATAACAGCTATTATAATGTATATTCAGATTATAACAATCCTAAACATACTAATTTATATCATAACAACACTATCTTCTTCTTATTTATGCCCAGATCATGTACTACAAGAGTATCATTATCACACACATGAGATAAAACACCTCCCATCACAATCATTTTCCTCACCATTATAGTATCATTAGGACATCGCCCATCACTATCAGGCTTTCTACCCAAATGAATAATTATCCAAGAGATAACAAAAACGACAACATCATTCTACCAACACTAATAACCATCATAGCAGTCCTCAGCATATATTTCTACTTGCAGCTAACATACTCCACATCACTAACTATATTCCCTTCATTAAACAACACAAACACAAAACAATTTGAACATACAAAGAAATAACCTTCCTATCATTACCAATCATAATACCCACACGGTTACTACACACAACACCCATTCTATCGGTGCTGGACTAGGAATTTAGGTTAGTTCAGACCAAGAGCTTTCAAAACCCTAAACAAGTGAAATTTACTTAATTCCTAAAAATAAGGATTGCAAGACTTTATTCTACATCAATTGAATGTAAAGCAAACACTGTATTGAAGCCAAATCTTTACGAGATGGATGAGTTTTAACCCCAGGAAACTTTAGTTAACAGGCAAATCCTCTAGTCAACTGACTTCAGTCTACTTCTCCTTCATTTGAGAAAGAAAAAAAGAAAAAAAAAAAAAGGCAGGATAATCACTGGCAGAATTGAAGCTGCTTCTCTGAAGTTACAATTCAATTTGTTGATTCACCACAGGGTTTGCCAGAAAGAGGGCTCAATCTCTGTCTTTAGATTTACAGTCTAATGCTAACTCAGTCATTTTACCTCTGTTCATACACTGCTGATTATTTTCAACAAATCACAAAGATATCGCCATTTTATATTTACTATTTGGTGCTTGAGCTGGAGTAGCAGGCAGCACCTTAATTATATTAATCCAGGCTGAGCTATGCTGACCTGGACCGCTACTTGGAGATGCCCAAATCTGTAAGGTTGTCATAACAGTCCCTGCACTTCTAATAATTTTCTTTATAACTGTACCCGTTATGATTGCAGGCTTTGAAAACTGACTTGGGCCACTAAGAACTCGGACACCTGAAGTAGCATTTCCCCCAATAAATCATATAAACTTTTGACTACTTCCCCCATCATTCTTACTCCTACTCATATCACCAATAGTAGAAGCTGGTTCTGGTACCAGTGGGACGGTGTATTCAGCTCTAGCCTGCAATCTGGCCCATGCAGGAGCCTCTGTCGACCTAACTGTTTTCTCCTTACATTTAGCAGGTGTCTCCTCAATTCTTGGTATTATTACTTTTATTACTATAGTCTTTAATACAAAACCAGCAGTCATATCCCAATACCAAACACCATTATTTGTTTAATCTTCCCCAACTATAGCCATATTACTATAATTACCAATCTCAGTCCAAGCAGCCAGAATTGCCATGCTGTTAAGAGATAGAAATCTAAACACTACTTTCTTTGACCCTTCAGGAGGAGACCGAATCCTATACCAACACCTCTTTTGATACTTTGCTCACCCTGAAGTCTGTATTCATGGCCTAACAGTGTTTTTTATAAACTCACATAGCATTACATACTATTTAGGACAAAAATTGCCTTTCAGCTATCTGGGAATAGTATGAGTCATGTCCACTGGTTTTTTAGGAGTTCTCTTGTGGGCCCATCATATGTTTACCATAGGGATAGCTGTGGACTCAGGAGCATACTTTGCATCAGCTACCGTAATTACTTCTATCCCTACAGGAGTAAAAGTATCTAGCTGATTAGCAACTCTTTATTTAATTTTTCTTTTTCTTTTCTTTTTTTTTTTTTTTTTGGCTGAGTTGGGTCTTGGTTGCTGCGCATGGGCTTTCTCTGGTTGCGGTGAGCGGCAGGTACTCTTCGTTGCGGTGTGCGGCCCTTTCATTGCAGTGGCTTCTCTTGTTGCAGAGCACGGCCTCTAGGCGCGTGGGCTTCAGTAGTTGTGGCTTGCGGGCTCTAGAGGGCAGGCTCAGTAGTTGTGGCACACGGGCTTTTTGCTCCGCGGCATGTGGGATCTTCCCAGACAAGGGCTCGAACCCGTGTTCCCTGCATTGGCAGACGAATTCTTAACCACTGCGTCACCAGGGAAGTCCCTGGTTAGCAACTGTTCACGGAGGTAATACTATATGACCTCCCACTATATTATGAGTTTTAGGCTTTAGTTTTTCTTTTTACAGTAGGTGGTTTGACAGGAATCATCTTAGTCAACTCATCCCCAGACATTGTCCTCCAGGATACATACTATGTAGTAGCACACTTCCATGACCTAATGTCCATGGGAGCAGTCTTCACTATTATAGGAGGCTTTCTACACTGATTCCCACTATTCTCAGGTTATACAGTTAACTCAGCATGAGCAAAAATTCACTTCACAAGTATATTTGTAGTCGTAAATATGACTTCCTGCAGCACTTTCGTGGCCTCTCAGGGATGTCACTACGTTAGTCTGAGTACCCTGAGGCACACACAACATGAAATATTTTGTCTTTAGGCTCATTCATCTCAGTAGCAGCAGTAATGCTAATAATCTTCATACTTTGAAAAGCATTTGTGTCTAAACAAGAAGTCTTAGCAGTGGAAATTGCTACTCCTAACCTAGAATGGTTACACGGATGTCCTCCACCATATCCTACGTTTCAAGATCCTACCTATGTAAATGTAAAATAAGGAAGGACTCAAGTCCTTTTCAACCAGTTTCAAGCCAACACCATAACAATTATGTCTTCCTCAATAAATGAGATAAAAGTAAAAAGTGATGTAGCTTTGTCAAAGTTAAATGATAGGCTAAAATCCTGTATATGACTAAGGCATATCAATTTCATCTAGGCTCTCAAGATACAACATCACCGATTATGGAAGAACTTTTACATTTTCTTCATCACACATTAATGGTGATTTTTAAAATAAGTTCTCTAGTCCTCTATATCATTTCACTAATATTGACATCTAAACTCATATGCATACAATAGATGCACAGGTAGAGAAAATGTGAACAATTTACTAGCTATTATTGTAATCTTAATTGCCCTATCATCATTGTGAATCCTTTACATGATACATGAAATCAATAACTCTTCCCAAACCATAAAAAACTATGGGTCCGTAACGATACTGAAGCTACAAATACACAGATTACGAAGATTTAAATGTTGACTCCTCTGTAATCCCCACATCAGAGCTAAAACCAGGAGAATAATGACTAATAGAAGTCAACAACCGAGTAGTTAGGGATAGTCATTGAATATTAGTTTCATCTGAAATTGTTGTACACTCCGGAGTTGTTCCTTCTCAGGCCTAAAAGAAGCTGCTATCCCAGGACGCCTAACTTAAAGAATCCTAATATCAACAGGACCAGGCCTATGTTGTGGACAAGAGAGCACGTTTTCCTGAGTTCAAAGACAGGACAGAGGGATATGTCTGAGATATGGGGTGAATCTGCAGCCCATGGGGATGCACTCTCCAAGCTCCAGTATAGGAATGGGGCCTCTAGGGTCCCAGGCCACCCACCATGCCCTCTGGAGCAGGATCTGGGCAACATTCCCTGTCAGTGATGAGGCAGCCCTAGCACCTGTCACGGCCCGATGTCGTGTCCTATGTGGGCCCCATGCTCTTGGGACCACACCCCACACTCTGCAGGTCCATGCTACAGGGTCCTTCATGCCTCAGGAGTAGAGACCACACAGCAAGCAGTTCCCTCCCCAACCAGCAGGAGGAGGGGAGGAGAGCAGGGACACCAGGGGACTCTCACTCAGACAACAACACCCCAGCGGTGCCAGCGGGGACAGTGATGATGCAGATGAGGCACAGACCAAGAGATGGGACCAGAGGACCCAAAAGGCAGCTGGTCAGGTCCTGGCTCACCTGCACCCCGGACACCTTTGTCCCGCATACACCCCCTTCCTCATACACCCTCTCCTTAAATGCAGATTCTTCAGATGCGAACAGGCAGAGCTTCAGACTGAAAGTCAGCTCTTCCAAAATGACCCGTCAGCAAACACTGCAGGATTCCACTCCAGTGGGTGCCCTGCAGTCGACAACTCAGGGACTGAAGTGGATATCGGTGCCAGGGGCAGTGGGAGGGAATGGGGAATGAGACTTTCATGGTTGTGGAATTTTGGTTTTGCAGGACGAAAAGTTCTACTGATGGTGGTGATGGCTCCACGAGAAAGTGAATCTATCTGATGCCTCAGAAACGTGCACTTAAAATGGTGATGATGGTAAAGGGTATGTGACGTGTGTTTTATTTCACTTAAAATAAATTCTTAAAATAATGTCTTGTTAATTGAGATTCCATTTCGACTCCCCTTCATCACAAATGTCGGAGGCCCAGACACAGTCCCCTACCTTAGGGGCCATCACGGTACCCTCACAGAGCACGTGGGAGACCATTCATAGGGGGGGCTAGTCTGTGCTCACCTGACCTCTGTCCAGGGGGACCCAGGCAGTGGTGACCCCCATAGATTAGACATATGATATGCTATAGTATTAATACGACACCACCAAGTGTTGTCACTCACCGGAACACAGAGCAGCAACCCACTCAAACATGCCTGACCTCATATGATTGTGACAAGATGAAGAGAAGAAAAGGAACCACAGGTTAATCAGGACAACACCCTTAATGCAGAGGTTGGAAATCTCAAAGGGGACAGGACACACTGCAGGCAAAGAGCGCATATGCGGTCTCCCCATCCATGTGATCCTGACCCATGCAGGTATGGTGAGACCCACACAGTCCCCGCACCCTATACCTGGGGCCACACATCCACACTCACCAGGGTGACCCACCTCCCCAGACCCCTCCACCTGGGTCACATGTCCACAGTCCCAGGGTGACCTCACCTCCCCAGACCCTGCACCTGGGGTCACACGTCCCCTTGGTCAGGACACCATGGCTCTGCAAGGGGCTCCCCCAATGTGGAAACAAGCTGGGTCCCTGGGACCTCCTGGGATGGGAAAAAGTGTCAGGTGGGTCTCCTTTCCCCACACTTGTCCCAGAGGAGTCCTCCTCTTCTCACTTTGGTTCTGTGTGATTTTAACTGTTTGTACAGCTTTAATACTAAAGTTGAACACACGACCCTGGTGCTGGCATGCTCAGTCCTTTCTCGTCTCACTTACATGTTGAGAAAACTCACAGGACAGCAGGGCTGAAAGTCGAGGGGCAGCTCTGGACTCTGCTGAGTAGGGACGGTAGACTGGAGGGAGAGCTCAGCAGCAGCCTCAGCTGTCACCCATCGGCCTTTTGCCCGATCTGCGTGCCCTGCAATCAATTCAGAAGCTAAACCTGCTTCCCTATGCACCATGCACGTGCTGGTAAATTGGAATTATTGCCAGGTAGTCCTCCTGAGGATTCTCCATGAACCCCAGGGAAGGTGAACCTTGCAGGGATTAAGACTAAGGCCCCGACCATAGCACTGACCCTTGGGAGGACCAGGTCACCACACTCAGAAGAGAGGCTGTTACGTAGACAAGCCCACCTCAGCTCCAGACCCCAGACATCTAAGCACTGACATTCAGATGCAGGCACGGAACTTCCCAGTACTGAGGCCAGGCCGGGTCTCTACCCAGGTCCCCATAGTCCTAGCGTACACAGAACTTGGTCAGGTCTAAATCTTCTTATTATAGACAACACATGGTCAGCTCTAAACATAATCAGTAGACAGGACATGCAGAGGTCTAAATCTACCATGTGGACACAACTTGATCATGTTTAAACTAGCTTAGGGCTGATCTCATAGGGGGTACAGATCACACACATGGGTCTCTCATCTTTGGACACCCACGTCAGGAAACTGAACAAAATCTTTGTCATTAAACATTTCAACAGGTAAAACAGAAATGTTCCCAATTTCTCTGACCACCTGATGGTCAGGATCCACGGGCGAGCCACGAACTTCTTAGAGTGCAGCCCAGTCTGCTGCCAGGACAGACAAGAAGTGGCCTGATTCCAGCCTCCCAGGCTTCCAGAAGGAGGCGGCCACACTGCAAGCCAGGTCAGGAGAGTCCTGCATGGTCCGGGCCGGGAGATCCGGTCTGTCCATTCGGCTGGCCGATTCCGGGCGGGGCGCTCAGGGCCGCTGAGAGCCCTGCACTCAGGTCCTGCTTCCCTGCAGCGTGTGCGTGTGCGTGTGCGTGTGCGTGTGCGTGTGTGTGTGTGTGTGTAGAGGGGGCGGTGGCTGACGGCTCCCATGGTTCCCAACCCGGGCACCGCGCTGTCTTCGAGGGGAGGCACGGGGAGAGGTAGGGGCACAGAAGCCGTTGGAGAGGAGAACCCACCGCGGAACTCCTTGCACACTGGCTCGCCCCACCCGGAGACCCGCCTGCCCATCGTGGGCCGCATGTCGCCCCCCAGTCCCCCACCCCCGAGGGCAGGGTGCCTGCTCTTTCAACAGCACAGGGTCTCACATGAAGGAGACCCAGTGTGGACTGTCAGCCCCCAACTCCTGATGCTGTGTTTAGGGGGAGAATGAACCCCCTTGACTGGGCGATGGGACCCTGTGAGGAAAGAGGTGGCGGCCCGATCCAAGTCGGGGCCTGGCTGAGATATGAGGAAACAGGAGCCAAGGGCAGGGCCTGGAGGCCAGGCCAACAGGAGGGGCACCCCCAGCCTTGGCCGGGCTCTCCCACGGTGACATTGTTGCTTTAGGGGACCTGGGACAGGTGACTGAATGTAATGGGAGTCTAAACTGGACCCTGAATGCGGCTTAAAGAAGGTGTGAAGGATGTTACTGAGACAGTGACAGTCATTGGAAGACAAACTCTGTGTCAGGATATCCTGCTCCATCCATTTAAATCCCTGAGATCTGTGACCTTTACGTGGCTACTCAGGATTGTTAGAGCAGCTGCGTGCGGATATATCTGGGGCACAATTCAGTCTGCAGCCAACTTGCAAGTGGTTCCAGCAAACACACAGGTGTGCGCACAGGCAGGCACAGCACACACACAAACATATGCACGTGCACAGCACAAATATATTCACTCACTAGCATGTGAACACACATGCACCCATATGCCCATGCACACACTAATGTGTGCAAGTTCACATACCTATCCACATGCACAGCATATTTATGCAAACAGGCACATGCACACGCATAGCACACACACAGGGAATAAAGTGAATCCGTAAAGCATTAATTCCTGAACACAAGTGAAGCTGACATGTATTTTTCCCTTTTCTTAGCCTTGATGTTTTCCACAACAAAAAGTTTAAGAAAAAAGTTAATGGCAAATGACTTTTGATTCATAGGACTTTCTGATTTTATTCCACAAATATTATGACAGCAGAAATGAATGTAGATATTACATGTGTCCACTAATGGAAGAATGGAGAAGAAAAACACGGTCCATCAATAGAAGGGAATGCTATTCAGCCTAAAAAGGAAGTCAATTCTGACACAGGATGCAGCAGGGATGAACCTTGAGGGCATTATGCTCAGTGATGTAAGCTAGACACAAAAAAACAAACAGTGCTTGATCCACTCATACAAGGCCCCTAGAGCAGTCGGAAATATAGAGACATAAAGTAGGATGTGGAGGGCCAGAGGCTGAGGGAGGGACAATGGGGAGTGAGTGTTTAATGGGGACTGTTTCAATTTTGCAAGATGAAAAAGTTCTGGAGGATGATGGTGGTCAGGTTTGCACAACAGTGTGAATTACTTCCCGACCCTGAAATGTGCACTTAAAAATGGTTAAGATAGTACATTTTATGTTATGTGTACCAGACCACAATTTTTAAAACTTTTCCAAAAACAACAGGAAATAGTCCATGAATACCACAAGATGCACAACTTCACTAACAACAGAGGGATTAAAGCCATAAGAAAAATACTGTGCATACACCTACCAGAATGGCAGACATGAAAGACATAGTATCAAATATCAGCAGGATGTGGAGCAATGGAAAGCCTGGTACGCAACGGGGGGATGCAACCACTTCTGAAGCAATCGGGCCTCAGATAGCGAAGTCCGTGCACAGAGACCCACAGTGCTCCTCCCAGTTGAACACAAACCCACCAGCCCTGCACCAGGACACACGGACATGGACTGGCAGCCACAGGAGCCAAACCTGAAGGAACCTGAAGGCCATCACAGACGGATGCAGAAATGAACCATGCACGCTCCTATGAAGGAATATTCCACAGCAATGGAGTACATTTTGTTTAAAGGTAGTAAAACTATAAAAATTATTTTTTAAAGAAAACTATATTTACAAGATGAAAGAATCTATAATTCTGGCACCTAGGGATTGTCGAATGCTCCTAAAAACAGATTGCTGTGGAAACGTTTATTATAGGGAAATTGACATATTCTCTAGGAAGGACGCGGTGAATGGGCCTGCTACATTTTCTACATTGAAGACATGTACAGGTTTTGATTCTACTTCTGTTAAATCAAGTGGGGCTTCACTGGATTTCTGCTACTGCGGAGATAATCAAATTCTGGGTAGGGGTCAGGAGAAAATTAGTCATAGGTGTTCTTGTGTAGTAATTACTGTTGAAAGTGTAAATGATCCATTTACCAGTAAGACTGAGAATAGAATAACTGCTACATTACTTCATATGAGATGATCCTCTGTGCTATTGTTCCTGGAGCTCCAGTGAGTGAGTATTTTGAATGTGAAGTTCATCCAGATCTGAGGATGGAATAAATGGCTAGGTGTGATATGGCTAATAGAAATAATATGCCTACATTTATACTAATTAGTGGATAAGATATGGGAAGAGGAATTCATGTTGTGAGAGGCAGGGTTATGGCTAGCATTGGGGCAATAATATATAAATTGATGATGTTGATGGACATAGTGGTTCTTTAATAAGTAATTTGAATGCCTCAGCAATGGGTTGTAATCATCCATGGGGGCTGATGATTTTTGGCCCTTTCTGGATTTGTATATAGCCTAGGATTTTCCATTTGGTTAATTTGAGGAATGCTATGGTGAATTAAATTGGGTAATTTGTGAAAGAATGTTGATTATAAACATATTCTTAGGAAGAGGACTTGAACCAGTGCAGAAAAAGTTTCAGTTTTACATAATTACCGGGCTCTGCCAGCGTAACGAACCCTGTTCTACAGTAGGGTATGTATAAATTAATTGAATGTAGATTATATCATCATGTAGTTTGAAGACATTTTGTAAAGGAAGCCGTATTGCTCTTGTCCTTTCATACTGGAAGAAATCTGCAATAGACAGAAACCAACCAGGATGACTCCAGTCTGAACTCAGATCACGTGAGACTTTAATCGTTGAACAAACAGACAATTAATAGCAGTTATACCGTTGAAATGTCGTGATCCAGCATCAAGGTCATAAACCATATTGCCCATATGAACTCCAGAATACAATTACACTGTTATCCCTAGGAAAACTTGTTCCATTGACCAGTGTTTTAGAAGAACAGGTGATAAAGCATTTTGACTAGCTGGCCTAAATTTTAATCACTCAGAAGCGGTTTTATTCTCCCAAAAATAAATGGCGCATGGGCTCAAGACACACCTGCTTCAGTAGTTGTGGCGTGCAGACTCAGTAGTTGTGGCCCAATGGCTTAGTTGTTCCGTGGCACGTGAGATCTTCCCGGACCGGGGATCGAACCGGGTCCCCTGCATTGGCAGGCGAATTCTTAATCACTGCATCACCAGGGAAGTCCCAGATTCGCAGTCTCCCTTTTAATATACCTTAAGCCCAAAGAATCCATGGAAAATTGTTAGAGAAAATAAGGCAATAAAATATTGTAAGGACTATAACAGAAGCATATAGTACACAGTTCATATAGACACATCCCAAGCAGTTACAAAGTATATTAAAAGGGAGGCTGCAATTTTAAAAGAATAAGAAAAATTATACCCACAAACTCCCAATCTTTCCTGAAACCTTGCAATCTGAAACCCTATTGTAGGAAGCAGAAGATTCCAGGAGATAGTCTACAAATGAAGGACTCCAAACCCTGTGGTTGGATAAGGAATTCTGGAAGGAAGGTATCCTCACCCAAGGAGAGCAGGTTCCTATACTTCTCTAACATCACATCCCTGTACAATTCCCATTGATCTTGGTCCAGGCATTCTCACTCCTCTTGACAGAAATCTATGGCCACATCCTGGAATGTCAGCAGTCCCTGAAATTAAACGTACACATGCCATGTGGCCACAGGAAGAGTTCATAATATGACCCAAGAAGAAAACAGCAAGTTAAGAGAAGGTTTTAATTTAGAAGAGTCTCTTCAATTATCCACTAATACATATATATACATATATATATATATATATATATATATATATATAATTTTTTTTTTTACAAAGTAACTTTCTCTACCTTATTTCTAACTACAAGAAAAGAGTATGGCATGTGATCCACAAAACCAGTATAGAGACTATACTTGTCTGGAAAAGAAATGATAAAATGATGGTTTCAACACAGGCATATGCATTTTTGAGTGTTTAATTTATATCAAACTGGATAAAATGTGTGTATTTCTCATAGAGAAAAGACCTGTCGAGGTAGAAATGTACCTTTCAACTATTCATGGGTACACGAGTACACTGGGGAGATTGTAAAAGTGCAGCTTGTGATTCAGTAGGTCCGGTGGGCCTGAGTTCTATTTTTTTAACAAGCTGATTTTTAACTAGTGATGCCACAGTCTCTGATTCATTAACCACAACTGTGAATATCAGAGACATAATTAGAAAGGTAAAAATTCACATTTAATTTTGAACTTAAAGTGTTTTATCGATTTACACCTTTAATAGAATAGTGAGCACAGCAGCAACAATCATTTGTGAGTATTTACTATAGACTGTGTATCTTTCTAATTTTTTTGTGTAGGATTCCAGGAAAAAGGCCTGGGCTGCGGCCACAATGGGCGTGGCCCCCAGGCCGGGCCGCCCCTCCAGGACCCCCGACGGGGCCCTGCGCTCCTGGCGGCTCCCTCCCCCGCCGCCCCGCTCCCTCCCGGAAGGCCTCGGGGCAGAGCGGTCCCACCCACTGCGCGCTGAACAGAGCCCGCGTTTCCTCAGAGCTGGAACTCCCGGCTCAGGCGGGGTCTCTTCCCTCCGCCTTCACGGAACTGCCCCGGAGCCCGAGGGGAGGGCGACCTCACTGAGGCTGCCGGCTCTGGAGGTGCCCCGGCGGCCGAAGCCATGACAGTCGCGGGGACGGCGGGTCGGGTAAGTGGGCGCCGACCCTCCGCCTGGTCCGGTGCCCGGGCGGCAGCACAAGACCAGCTTCTGAGGGGCAGGGGTTCGCTGCCACCCGTCGCTGCTGTGCAGAAAGAGCGGCCTCCAGCGTCTGGTCCCCGGGAACTTCGGTCCGTCCTCTCGCCCCTGCCCTCGTCCTGGCTCGCGAGGCCTGGTGGGCGTGAGGAGGGGGTCGGCCTGAGCGTCCTGAGGGGAAACGGGTCAAGGGAGGCGCAGGGTACGGCTGCAGCGTCAGCGCCCCTCTTCCCGACTGCGGGGAAAGCGGCTGAAAACTCCTCCCGAGGCGCGCAGGCCCCTTATTCAGCCGAGTCCCTCTGCGCTCCTTCCTCCCTGAGCTAAAGTACCGGGGGGAGGGTACAGGGCAGGGAACTGGCGCAGGTAATGGGGAACATCCAAAGGTGATTGTTAACTAAGGAAAACCAGCTCTCCCAAGGTGAGGAATGCGGCGCTTTTCTTTGCCTGGGCTCACTGAATTCCTTCCTTTGATATGCACCTCAGCTCTCTGGGGCCTGCATTCTGTATTTGCATATCCTGAGTGCCTCAGGGCCCGCCGGCTCACATTGGAGGGCTGCAAGTGCTGAAGACTGTGACATCCTTTGTTTACTGATAGGGCAATAAATAGTCCATTTCTCACAGGCTTGAGGGGCAGACAGTGGAAAAAAGTCAGAGAATCTCACTCGGCCTGTACTTTGGTTTACATATAGATAATATTTATACTTAACTGTGCTAATAGAGGTTATCAAGTCCAATCAACTTGTACTACTGCCCTCTATGTATCAATTTCATCAATATCATAAGATAAATGCCTATAGAATTGACTTAATCCATTTAAATAGGATAATGATTTTGAAAGGAAACATAATAGAAATATAACAACGAAACCTTTACCACTAAAGGCTGGGTCTGGAACACCCTAAATAAATGTTCCATTGTTAAAATATTGAAAGATGTAGTCAATAGAAATATCAACAAAAATGACAAATAATAAGGGTAGCAGAATGTTGAAATGTTCTATCTTTATCATTAAAGTGGCAGAAAATCATTTATTAGTAGGCACTGGGGGCAGAAGATGCCTGATTTTATATCTGTGTCATATTTGTGCAGTTGTTTCAACAAGTAACTTAAAGACAAAATGGAAAGACAAGGAGGTTTGTGCCTGAGATCATGTTGATGTGAAACCAGGGATGGCCACCTTGTGCCAGGTGAGTTAAGTTTACCTGGCAGGTAGACCGCAGAGCTCCTGGGAAGCAAGGGTTGGAATTTTTCTGCTGGGTGCCCCTTAGGTTCTGTGACTTGACTGACTGTGAGTCATGTTTCGGGAAAGACCTGATCACAGGAAAAGGCTGGGAATAGAGTGATTTGGGGAGCAGCTAACAACATTCATCACAGCTCACGGCCTGAATGAATTTTAAAGAAACAGGAAAACAAATGCTTCTTATGGAATCAGAGAATGTGAGGGCTGGACAATCCCAGAAAATGAGGAACACCCATCCCATTTTCCAGATGACAAAACAGAGGTCCAGCAAGGTGAAATCCCTCACCCAAGTTGCACCCGTCTCTCCTCCCCACTACGTGGTTCATGAAAGCAGGACTCTTCCTGTCTTGACCACTGCTGAACCCCAAAAAGGGCCAGGCATCTAGCAGCTGCTCCAAAAATTTGGGTTGACTGTAGGAACAATGCTATTTCTTTCTTTCTCACTCTTATTCAGGATTGTGCCAAGAACTCCCCAGGTTGCAATGTAATTCGATAAATGTAAATATTAATTGAGTTTTGTTGTGATGAGGACTTAGGCTTTGAAGGTAACAGACTTGGTTCAGATCTTGGTTCTGCCACTCCATAGCTGTTTGGCTTTGGGAAAATTACTAAACCTCTCTGAGATTATTTCCTCCTTTGTAAAGTGGGGATAAATCTCTCTGAGCCAGCAGAGCAGCTGCATGAGAGATGTGCACTAAATATTGGTCTTTCTCACTCTCCTACGCCATCTCTCTGTTCTTCCCAGAGAAGCTGTACAGAAGGATATAGTACTTTTGTTTAAAATAGTTAACTAATTAATTAATTAATTTGTTTTTGGCTGCGTTGGGTCTTCGTTGCTATGCGCAGGCTTTGCCTAGTTGCGGCAAGCGGGGGCTACTCTTTGTTGCGGTGCGCGGGCTTCTCATTGCGGTGGCTTCTCTTGCTAGCCTTAACCCCAATGCTAGCCTTAACCCTGGCTCTCACAACATGAATTCCTCTTCCCATATCTTATCCACTAATTAATATAAATGTAGGCATGTTATTTCTATTAGCCATATCACACCTAGCCATTTACTCCATCCTCAGATCTGGATGAACTTCACATTCAAAATACTCACTCACTGGAGCTCTAGGAGCAATAGCACAGACAATCATCTCATATGAAGTAATGTAGCAGTTATTCTATTCTCAGTCTTACTGATAAATGGATCATTTACACTTTCAACAGTAATTATTACACAAGAACACCTATGACTAATTTTCTCCTGACCCCTACCCAGAATTTGATTATCTCGGCAGTAGCCGAAATCCAACGAAGCCCCACTTGATTAAACGGAAGTAGCATCAAAACCTGTATATGTCTTCAATGTAGAAAATGTAGCAGGCCCATTCACCCCGTCCCTCCTAGAGAATATGTCAATTTCCCTATAATAAACATTTCCACAGCAATCTATTTTTAGGAGCATTCGACAATCCCTAGGTGCCAGAATTATATACAGCCCAAGTCATCATTAAACACATCTAACAATCTCCTTTCTATGAATTTGAGCCTCCTACCTACAATTTTGATATGATCAACGCATACATCTCTTATAAAAAGTATTTTACGACTAACATTAACCCTATGTATATGAGAGTTTTCACTAATTGTCATCATACCAGGCAACCCACCACAAATTTAAGAAATATGTCTGACAAAAGAGTTACTTTGATAGAGTAAATCACAGAGGTTTCAATGCTCTTATTCCTGGAATTGAATTCTTCCTAATAATTTTACATTCTCCATGCTACCTACTACATTACACCACATGCTATATAGTAAAGTTCTCTAAGTAAGCTTCAGGCCCATACCCCCAAAATATTTTTGTATATCCTTCCTGTGCTAATAAACTCTCATTGTTTTTACCATCATTCTACTGACCATTTTCTCAGGAAATATAATTGTATAACAAGCTCACACTGGTTAATGGTATCCCCATTCTAATAAAAAACATGAACCCATAAGCTACAGAAGCATCCAACAAATATTTCCTAAAACAGTCCACCACATCAATACTACTTATAATGGCTATTATCATTAATCTAATATACTCTGGTCAAAGAGCACAATGAATAACAAGAATCTTTAATCCAGCAGCATCCACCCTCATGACAATCGCCCTTGTCACAAAAGTAGGACTTTCCCCATTTCACTTCTGAGTGCCTGAAGTCACACGAGGCATCCCATGAACAGCAGACCTGATGCTATCAACATGACAAAATTGCACCCCTATCAGTTTTATACCACAGGTCACCTTCCATCAACCTAAATATACTATTAATCATAGTGATATTATAAATCATAGCTGGAGGCTGAGGCAGACTTCGCCATACTCACCTGGAAAATATTACACCCTCCTCATCAATTGCCCATATAGGATGAATAACAGCTATTATAATGTATATTCAGATTATAACAATCCTAAACATACTAATTTATATCATAACAACACTATCTTCTTCTTATTTATGCCCAGATCATGTACTACAAGAGTATCATTATCACACACATGAGATAAAACACCTCCCATCACAATCATTTTCCTCACCATTATAGTATCATTAGGACATCGCCCATCACTATCAGGCTTTCTACCCAAATGAATAATTATCCAAGAGATAACAAAAACGACAACATCATTCTACCAACACTAATAACCATCATAGCAGCCCTCAGCATATATTTCTACTTGCAGCTAACATACTCCACATCACTAACTATATTCCCTTCATTAAACAACACAAACACAAAACAATTTGAACATACAAAGAAATAACCTTCCTATCATTACCAATCATAATACCCACACGGTTACTACACACAACACCCATTCTATCGGTGCTGGACTAGGAATTTAGGTTAGTTCAGACCAAGAGCTTTCAAAACCCTAAACAAGTGAAATTTACTTAATTCCTAAAAATAAGGATTGCAAGACTTTATTCTACATCAATTGAATGTAAAGCAAACACTGTATTGAAGCCAAATCTTTACGAGATGGATGAGTTTTAACCCCAGGAAACTTTAGTTAACAGGCAAATCCTCTAGTCAACTGACTTCAGTCTACTTCTCCTTCATTTGAGAAAGAAAAAAAGAAAAAAAAAAAAAGGCAGGATAATCACTGGCAGAATTGAAGCTGCTTCTCTGAAGTTACAATTCAATTTGTTGATTCACCACAGGGTTTGCCAGAAAGAGGGCTCAATCTCTGTCTTTAGATTTACAGTCTAATGCTAACTCAGTCATTTTACCTCTGTTCATACACTGCTGATTATTTTCAACAAATCACAAAGATATCGCCATTTTATATTTACTATTTGGTGCTTGAGCTGGAGTAGCAGGCAGCACCTTAATTATATTAATCCAGGCTGAGCTATGCTGACCTGGACCGCTACTTGGAGATGCCCAAATCTGTAAGGTTGTCATAACAGTCCCTGCACTTCTAATAATTTTCTTTATAACTGTACCCGTTATGATTGCAGGCTTTGAAAACTGACTTGGGCCACTAAGAACTCGGACACCTGAAGTAGCATTTCCCCCAATAAATCATATAAACTTTTGACTACTTCCCCCATCATTCTTACTCCTACTCATATCACCAATAGTAGAAGCTGGTTCTGGTACCAGTGGGACGGTGTATTCAGCTCTAGCCTGCAATCTGGCCCATGCAGGAGCCTCTGTCGACCTAACTGTTTTCTCCTTACATTTAGCAGGTGTCTCCTCAATTCTTGGTATTATTACTTTTATTACTATAGTCTTTAATACAAAACCAGCAGTCATATCCCAATACCAAACACCATTATTTGTTTAATCTTCCCCAACTATAGCCATATTACTATAATTACCAATCTCAGTCCAAGCAGCCAGAATTGCCATGCTGTTAAGAGATAGAAATCTAAACACTACTTTCTTTGACCCTTCAGGAGGAGACCGAATCCTATACCAACACCTCTTTTGATACTTTGCTCACCCTGAAGTCTGTATTCATGGCCTAACAGTGTTTTTTATAAACTCACATAGCATTACATACTATTTAGGACAAAAATTGCCTTTCAGCTATCTGGGAATAGTATGAGTCATGTCCACTGGTTTTTTAGGAGTTCTCTTGTGGGCCCATCATATGTTTACCATAGGGATAGCTGTGGACTCAGGAGCATACTTTGCATCAGCTACCGTAATTACTTCTATCCCTACAGGAGTAAAAGTATCTAGCTGATTAGCAACTCTTTATTTAATTTTTATTTTTCTTTTCTTTTTTTTTTTTTTTTTTGGCTGAGTTGGGTCTTGGTTGCTGCGCATGGGCTTTCTCTGGTTGCGGTGAGCGGCAGGTACTCTTCGTTGCGGTGTGCGGCCCTTTCATTGCAGTGGCTTCTCTTGTTGCAGAGCACGGCCTCTAGGCGCGTGGGCTTCAGTAGTTGTGGCTTGCGGGCTCTAGAGGGCAGGCTCAGTAGTTGTGGCACACGGGCTTTTTGCTCCGCGGCATGTGGGATCTTCCCAGACAAGGGCTCGAACCCGTGTTCCCTGCATTGGCAGACGAATTCTTAACCACTGCGTCACCAGGGAAGTCCCTGGTTAGCAACTGTTCACGGAGGTAATACTATATGACCTCCCACTATATTATGAGTTTTAGGCTTTAGTTTTTCTTTTTACAGTAGGTGGTTTGACAGGAATCATCTTAGTCAACTCATCCCCAGACATTGTCCTCCAGGATACATACTATGTAGTAGCACACTTCCATGACCTAATGTCCATGGGAGCAGTCTTCACTATTATAGGAGGCTTTCTACACTGATTCCCACTATTCTCAGGTTATACAGTTAACTCAGCATGAGCAAAAATTCACTTCACAAGTATATTTGTAGTCGTAAATATGACTTCCTGCAGCACTTTCGTGGCCTCTCAGGGATGTCACTACGTTAGTCTGAGTACCCTGAGGCACACACAACATGAAATATTTTGTCTTTAGGCTCATTCATCTCAGTAGCAGCAGTAATGCTAATAATCTTCATACTTTGAAAAGCATTTGTGTCTAAACAAGAAGTCTTAGCAGTGGAAATTGCTACTCCTAACCTAGAATGGTTACACGGATGTCCTCCACCATATCCTACGTTTCAAGATCCTACCTATGTAAATGTAAAATAAGGAAGGACTCAAGTCCTTTTCAACCAGTTTCAAGCCAACACCATAACAATTATGTCTTCCTCAATAAATGAGATAAAAGTAAAAAGTGATGTAGCTTTGTCAAAGTTAAATGATAGGCTAAAATCCTGTATATGACTAAGGCATATCAATTTCATCTAGGCTCTCAAGATACAACATCACCGATTATGGAAGAACTTTTACATTTTCTTCATCACACATTAATGGTGATTTTTAAAATAAGTTCTCTAGTCCTCTATATCATTTCACTAATATTGACATCTAAACTCATATGCATACAATAGATGCACAGGTAGAGAAAATGTGAACAATTTACTAGCTATTATTGTAATCTTAATTGCCCTATCATCATTGTGAATCCTTTACATGATACATGAAATCAATAACTCTTCCCAAACCATAAAAAACTATGGGTCCGTAACGATACTGAAGCTACAAATACACAGATTACGAAGATTTAAATGTTGACTCCTCTGTAATCCCCACATCAGAGCTAAAACCAGGAGAATAATGACTAATAGAAGTCAACAACCGAGTAGTTAGGGATAGTCATTGAATATTAGTTTCATCTGAAATTGTTGTACACTCCGGAGTTGTTCCTTCTCAGGCCTAAAAGAAGCTGCTATCCCAGGACGCCTAACTTAAAGAATCCTAATATCAACAGGACCAGGCCTATGTTGTGGACAAGAGAGCACGTTTTCCTGAGTTCAAAGACAGGACAGAGGGATATGTCTGAGATATGGGGTGAATCTGCAGCCCATGGGGATGCACTCTCCAAGCTCCAGTATAGGAATGGGGCCTCTAGGGTCCCAGGCCACCCACCATGCCCTCTGGAGCAGGATCTGGGCAACATTCCCTGTCAGTGATGAGGCAGCCCTAGCACCTGTCACGGCCCGATGTCGTGTCCTATGTGGGCCCCATGCTCTTGGGACCACACCCCACACTCTGCAGGTCCATGCTACAGGGTCCTTCATGCCTCAGGAGTAGAGACCACACAGCAAGCAGTTCCCTCCCCAACCAGCAGGAGGAGGGGAGGAGAGCAGGGACACCAGGGGACTCTCACTCAGACAACAACACCCCAGCGGTGCCAGCGGGGACAGTGATGATGCAGATGAGGCACAGACCAAGAGATGGGACCAGAGGACCCAAAAGGCAGCTGGTCAGGTCCTGGCTCACCTGCACCCCGGACACCTTTGTCCCGCATACACCCCCTTCCTCATACACCCTCTCCTTAAATGCAGATTCTTCAGATGCGAACAGGCAGAGCTTCAGACTGAAAGTCAGCTCTTCCAAAATGACCCGTCAGCAAACACTGCAGGATTCCACTCCAGTGGGTGCCCTGCAGTCGACAACTCAGGGACTGAAGTGGATATCGGTGCCAGGGGCAGTGGGAGGGAATGGGGAATGAGACTTTCATGGTTGTGGAATTTTGGTTTTGCAGGACGAAAAGTTCTACTGATGGTGGTGATGGCTCCACGAGAAAGTGAATCTATCTGATGCCTCAGAAACGTGCACTTAAAATGGTGATGATGGTAAAGGGTATGTGACGTGTGTTTTATTTCACTTAAAATAAATTCTTAAAATAATGTCTTGTTAATTGAGATTCCATTTCGACTCCCCTTCATCACAAATGTCGGAGGCCCAGACACAGTCCCCTACCTTAGGGGCCATCACGGTACCCTCACAGAGCACGTGGGAGACCATTCATAGGGGGGGCTAGTCTGTGCTCACCTGACCTCTGTCCAGGGGGACCCAGGCAGTGGTGACCCCCATAGATTAGACATATGATATGCTATAGTATTAATACGACACCACCAAGTGTTGTCACTCACCGGAACACAGAGCAGCAACCCACTCAAACATGCCTGACCTCATATGATTGTGACAAGATGAAGAGAAGAAAAGGAACCACAGGTTAATCAGGACAACACCCTTAATGCAGAGGTTGGAAATCTCAAAGGGGACAGGACACACTGCAGGCAAAGAGCGCATATGCGGTCTCCCCATCCATGTGATCCTGACCCATGCAGGTATGGTGAGACCCACACAGTCCCCGCACCCTATACCTGGGGCCACACATCCACACTCACCAGGGTGACCCACCTCCCCAGACCCCTCCACCTGGGTCACATGTCCACAGTCCCAGGGTGACCTCACCTCCCCAGACCCTGCACCTGGGGTCACACGTCCCCTTGGTCAGGACACCATGGCTCTGCAAGGGGCTCCCCCAATGTGGAAACAAGCTGGGTCCCTGGGACCTCCTGGGATGGGAAAAAGTGTCAGGTGGGTCTCCTTTCCCCACACTTGTCCCAGAGGAGTCCTCCTCTTCTCACTTTGGTTCTGTGTGATTTTAACTGTTTGTACAGCTTTAATACTAAAGTTGAACACACGACCCTGGTGCTGGCATGCTCAGTCCTTTCTCGTCTCACTTACATGTTGAGAAAACTCACAGGACAGCAGGGCTGAAAGTCGAGGGGCAGCTCTGGACTCTGCTGAGTAGGGACGGTAGACTGGAGGGAGAGCTCAGCAGCAGCCTCAGCTGTCACCCATCGGCCTTTTGCCCGATCTGCGTGCCCTGCAATCAATTCAGAAGCTAAACCTGCTTCCCTATGCACCATGCACGTGCTGGTAAATTGGAATTATTGCCAGGTAGTCCTCCTGAGGATTCTCCATGAACCCCAGGGAAGGTGAACCTTGCAGGGATTAAGACTAAGGCCCCGACCATAGCACTGACCCTTGGGAGGACCAGGTCACCACACTCAGAAGAGAGGCTGTTACGTAGACAAGCCCACCTCAGCTCCAGACCCCAGACATCTAAGCACTGACATTCAGATGCAGGCACGGAACTTCCCAGTACTGAGGCCAGGCCGGGTCTCTACCCAGGTCCCCATAGTCCTAGCGTACACAGAACTTGGTCAGGTCTAAATCTTCTTATTATAGACAACACATGGTCAGCTCTAAACATAATCAGTAGACAGGACATGCAGAGGTCTAAATCTACCATGTGGACACAACTTGATCATGTTTAAACTAGCTTAGGGCTGATCTCATAGGGGGTACAGATCACACACATGGGTCTCTCATCTTTGGACACCCACGTCAGGAAACTGAACAAAATCTTTGTCATTAAACATTTCAACAGGTAAAACAGAAATGTTCCCAATTTCTCTGACCACCTGATGGTCAGGATCCACGGGCGAGCCACGAACTTCTTAGAGTGCAGCCCAGTCTGCTGCCAGGACAGACAAGAAGTGGCCTGATTCCAGCCTCCCAGGCTTCCAGAAGGAGGCGGCCACACTGCAAGCCAGGTCAGGAGAGTCCTGCATGGTCCGGGCCGGGAGATCCGGTCTGTCCATTCGGCTGGCCGATTCCGGGCGGGGCGCTCAGGGCCGCTGAGAGCCCTGCACTCAGGTCCTGCTTCCCTGCAGCGTGTGCGTGTGCGTGTGCGTGTGCGTGTGCGTGTGTGTGTGTGTGTGTAGAGGGGGCGGTGGCTGACGGCTCCCATGGTTCCCAACCCGGGCACCGCGCTGTCTTCGAGGGGAGGCACGGGGAGAGGTAGGGGCACAGAAGCCGTTGGAGAGGAGAACCCACCGCGGAACTCCTTGCACACTGGCTCGCCCCACCCGGAGACCCGCCTGCCCATCGTGGGCCGCATGTCGCCCCCCAGTCCCCCACCCCCGAGGGCAGGGTGCCTGCTCTTTCAACAGCACAGGGTCTCACATGAAGGAGACCCAGTGTGGACTGTCAGCCCCCAACTCCTGATGCTGTGTTTAGGGGGAGAATGAACCCCCTTGACTGGGCGATGGGACCCTGTGAGGAAAGAGGTGGCGGCCCGATCCAAGTCGGGGCCTGGCTGAGATATGAGGAAACAGGAGCCAAGGGCAGGGCCTGGAGGCCAGGCCAACAGGAGGGGCACCCCCAGCCTTGGCCGGGCTCTCCCACGGTGACATTGTTGCTTTAGGGGACCTGGGACAGGTGACTGAATGTAATGGGAGTCTAAACTGGACCCTGAATGCGGCTTAAAGAAGGTGTGAAGGATGTTACTGAGACAGTGACAGTCATTGGAAGACAAACTCTGTGTCAGGATATCCTGCTCCATCCATTTAAATCCCTGAGATCTGTGACCTTTACGTGGCTACGCAGGATTGTTAGAGCAGCTGCGTGCGGATATATCTGGGGCACAATTCAGTCTGCAGCCAACTTGCAAGTGGTTCCAGCAAACACACAGGTGTGCGCACAGGCAGGCACAGCACACACACAAACATATGCACGTGCACAGCACAAATATATTCACACACTAGCATGTGAACACACATGCACCCATATGCCCATGCACACACTAATGTGTGCAAGTTCACATACCTATCCACATGCACAGCATATTTATGCAAACAGGCACATGCACACGCATAGCACACACACAGGGAATAAAGTGAATCCGTAAAGCATTAATTCCTGAACACAAGTGAAGCTGACATGTATTTTTCCCTTTTCTTAGCCTTGATGTTTTCCACAACAAAAAGTTTAAGAAAAAAGTTAATGGCAAATGACTTTTGATTCATAGGACTTTCTGATTTTATTCCACAAATATTATGACAGCAGAAATGAATGTAGATATTACATGTGTCCACTAATGGAAGAATGGAGAAGAAAAACACGGTCCATCAATAGAAGGGAATGCTATTCAGCCTAAAAAGGAAGTCAATTCTGACACAGGATGCAGCAGGGATGAACCTTGAGGGCATTATGCTCAGTGATGTAAGCTAGACACAAAAAAACAAACAGTGCTTGATCCACTCATACAAGGCCCCTAGAGCAGTCGGAAATATAGAGACATAAAGTAGGATGTGGAGGGCCAGAGGCTGAGGGAGGGACAATGGGGAGTGAGTGTTTAATGGGGACTGTTTCAATTTTGCAAGATGAAAAAGTTCTGGAGGATGATGGTGGTCAGGTTTGCACAACAGTGTGAATTACTTCCCGACCCTGAAATGTGCACTTAAAAATGGTTAAGATAGTACATTTTATGTTATGTGTACCAGACCACAATTTTTAAAACTTTTCCAAAAACAACAGGAAATAGTCCATGAATACCACAAGATGCACAACTTCACTAACAACAGAGGGATTAAAGCCATAAGAAAAATACTGTGCATACACCTACCAGAATGGCAGACATGAAAGACATAGTATCAAATATCAGCAGGATGTGGAGCAATGGAAAGCCTGGTACGCAACGGGGGGATGCAACCACTTCTGAAGCAATCGGGCCTCAGATAGCGAAGTCCGTGCACAGAGACCCACAGTGCTCCTCCCAGTTGAACACAAACCCACCAGCCCTGCACCAGGACACACGGACATGGACTGGCAGCCACAGGAGCCAAACCTGAAGGAACCTGAAGGCCATCACAGACGGATGCAGAAATGAACCATGCACGCTCCTATGAAGGAATATTCCACAGCAATGGAGTACATTTTGTTTAAAGGTAGTAAAACTATAAAAATTATTTTTTAAAGAAAACTATATTTACAAGATGAAAGAATCTATAATTCTGGCACCTA